>NW_027526420.1:0-95583 GCF_048455015.1 Haemaphysalis longicornis | reverse complement strand
ACCAAAGTTGCCTTCAACATCATGGCTTCACAAGCAAGGAGGGGCCGGCAGTGGAACCGTTTTTTTTTTTAATCGAGAAAACATATTTCGTAATACCTACCTGAACAGATGACGAAATTGCGGTTGTAAACGGCGCCACTGTGTTCATCTTTGTTTTTTGCTGTCTTTTTCATGAAAAGAGTGCTCCAGACATATATAAATCTGCTCATATACAGTTGAACCTCATTATAACTAACACTGATCTAGCGAATTATCGTCTATAGCGAACTAAATACAAACCTTGGTTGGCCATGCTTTGTTTCAGTGACACTTATTCTGTTTATAACGAAACCGAAACCGCGAGAGCCGCGCGCGATATTGGCTATAACGAAAAAATATTTGAGAAAGGCTGACAAGGTGCTTGCAAAACCTCCCGCCGTCCAAAACTGCGGAAGTAGAAAAGGCCCTTTCGTACGTGGTCACTGAGCGAAACTTCGTCCCGCTCAGTGCTGTGAAAAGCCACCTGACGTAGATAAACATCCAGCTTCAAAGAAAAAAGGATGCAGACCTGTTCTGTCAAATAGACGTTGATCTGTTGTAATTTCACATTTTCATTTTTTGGGGTCATTTAGTCTGAAATGCCACGAGGAGGCAGGGGTTAGGATTACCTCGTAAATAGTGAATTACAAGCCTAGCACGTAGCGTTTTCGTATCTAAGATTTTTTCACTAGCCGGATTGTGAGTTCGTTAGGCCTTTCTGTATACCCCTACTGTTACAACGAATGTCGGATTTTTCGAACGAATTTACGGCCTTCGACTGTACTTACTTATACGTGCGCAGACACGAGCCTGTCGGTGCAGCGCATCCCGGAGGCGTCGGGCTACCTGTACGCCTACCCTCCGGTGAACGCGCTGGACGGCTCCAAGACCAGCTGCTTTTACACCACCTACCAGCCGCCCCGCTGGTGGCGCGTGGACCTGGGCGCCGCCTACCACGTGCTCTCCGTGGCGCTCACGGTGCCTCACGTCAGTGAGTAGTGGGCCCACCCCCTCCCCGGTTACTGCTGCTGCGCATGTGCACTTTAAACATCGCTAATTTCTTTCTTTCAAATGTGCCTTCTCTGTGCCATCCGATGCCATCTGGATAACAGGCTCACTAATCTGTTCACATCCACGGCAGTGTCAAATGGAACAGTGTAAAAAGTTGAAAAATATATCCATATCATGATGATTTTTCAGGGGGCAGTTTGTCGAGTATATGTGTGTGCGTGTAAAACAGAAATGAGGGTAGGCAGTCAAGAAAGCCAAAGAAAGCGAAGAGGGGAATTTTTTAGGTCATTTGGTATTGGTGAAACAGGTACAGAATTTTTGAAAGAAAGAAAGTGGAGAAAAACATGCCCGCCGAGTGCGATCCAAACCCATGAATGCGCGTTCAAAAATATGTACCTGTTTCAACAATACCAAATGACCTACAACATGCTCTCCTTTTCTTTCTTTGGCAATTTCTTGACTGCCTACCTCAATTTATGTATATTAATTCAACAAGCCCCTCATTTCTCTTTCTGATTCACACACACACACACACACACACACACACACACACACACACACACACACACACACACACACACACACACACACACACACACACACACACACACACACACACACACACACACACACACACACACACACACACACACACACACACACACACACACACACACACACACACACACACACACACACTGTGAGCCCTTTCGACCACACTGCCAGTGTTTTCAACATTATACAAGAACTTCCTCATCATCTGTACATTGTCATCAGTGCTAGTTCTGATCACCCCCGTCATCATCACTCCCTGTACAAAATTATCAACACCATTTGTGTTGTTTTGTTGTCCCAACAGTTGCCCCAACCATTCCCTATCAATATTCTGAAACAAAATGCAAAACCAACTCGCAAAGAGCAAAGACAAGTGGAACGAGTAAAAATTTGCACACAATGAAACAAGAGCAAGAAGGTTTACTTCCATATCTGCAATGGAATCGGACTTGATTGTTTCACAACACGCACACAGACACACACAAATACAAAAGTAAAGTTGTTTTGTCAGGGGCAGCCACAGCTGATAAAAGCTAGAATTAAAACAGAATCTAATGCATAACCAGTCACATCAGAAAAGTGAGTCTTATAAAAGCTTACAAAGCTCTACATATACAAATATCAAAATACAAAAGTAACTGCAAATATCGCTTCAAATCTTCGTATAGCCAGTAACCAAACTTAATAATATACAGGATTGCTCGTTTTCGAGTTTTATATTTTTTTCAAAAACGAGGAGGGGGGGGGGGGGGGGGGGGGGGGCAAAAATAGGGTGCTATATTTGAACTGATATTCGGGGAGGGGAGAAATCGGATGTTGTTGTGAAACCATTCCGAAACTCGGGTTTTTTCGGGTTAAATCGATAAATGTACTAAGTTTTTTTTTATACACTCAGTTTATTTTAGGGGGTATCGCAAGCTTTTTCAGTCAAATGCATTAAAATTTGTGTTTATTTCAAGCTGGTAATCAGGGCGACTTCAGGGTTCTCTTGATAATGCTCACCGAAATTTGGCATTTCTTTGGAAATGAATAAATAATGACAGAAAATAGCATTGTTAACTTCTAGCAAATAAAGCATTTTATTCACAAAAAGCCAATTGTTCCCTCATTCTTGTTTACATTCATTATTGTGATCTGCTTGTGCAACTTGTCAATCTTCCTTCGAGGCCTGTCTGATCGCTGAACGTATCCCAACTGGGAGAAGGTTCTCTCGACCACACAGCTTCAATTAGCTAAGCACAACAATGTCAGGGTAGAATTTGCCAGCATGAGGTTGCGGGTGGTAGAGTCATTCCAATACTCAATGAGTTCGGAAGCTGTGTTTGTGGGACTTCCTTCCATCAAGTACTGGTTGAGAACGGCGGAACAACAGACCACAATTGTGCAGATCGCTCCTTTGGAAAGGTCCATTCGGGAAGAAATTGGGTTTAACCCAAATCTCCTGTAACATGTTCGGGGTCTAAGAATCGGGTGAAATCAGGTTTCACCCGAAAACGAACAACCCTAATTATATATGTGTGCGCCAGCGCATAATGCGGAGTGGTTCTCACAGCACTCATCCGCTTGCAGGCTCTCGACAGGACTGGAGGTGCGGGTTGTCAGCTACGAGGGCAATAAGGCTACCTTCAACAGGTGCGCTGCATTCAGCGGGAAGTTCTGTGAGTACCGCATTAAGCAAGTCCTCGCGGAATGCTATTTACAATGCTTTTTAGGGCATGTGGCCAATTGAAGTTCTGTATACCTTCTGTATATACACTTCTGAATACACATCTGTATACCTTCATTTTTAACTTCACTCTTTTTTTCTGCTATTTATACACTCAGGCTTGCTTGTCTGTGTTATTTCGAACTTTTATACTTTGGTATCTCGTTGCTTTATAGAACTATAGCATGTAGCTATCTGTTATATTGTTTGTGGGATTTGTAAGATTTGTGCTTCAATATCATGTTCTTTTATGTTACTGTGGCGTGCTGAAATTCATTAGTTGGCTCTATAATTTGTAAGAATTGTACGTCAGTACTGGTTTCTTTAGAGTACTATACAATGTAAACTTTGTAAGATTAGTACTTGGGTATCTTGTTCCTTTACAGCGCTACATCATGTAGCAATTTGGCTGACTTGTTTCTGTGCTGTGCGTGTTTATAAAGTTTCCCTACCACGGGTGAATAGTATCATGATTGACATTTCTTGAATTTTAATAACTTCGCATACCTGCTTGCCCATAGAAGCAGGCAGTAATTACTACATTTAAGTATAGATATACTAGTCGCCTACCACTTCCACTGCCTCGCCGCCTATCTCAACTGCTGTGCTCTCCCGAGGCTATTGAGCATTACATTGAGCATTACTTTGAGCACAACTCAGGCCAAGTAGTGACCCCGGATCCAAACCATGAGGCATACATAATTATAAGGATAAGAATGGGGTGGAGTGCATTCGGCAGGCGTTGCAGATAATGAATGGCAGCCTACCATTGTCCCTGAAGAAGAAAGTGTATCACAGCTGCATCTTACCGGTACTCACCTACGGGGCAGAAACTTGGAGGCTCACTAAGACGGTTGAACTTAAATTGAGGACGACTCAGCGAGCAATGGAACGGAAGATGACACGTGTAACATTAAGGGACAAGAAGAGAGCGGAGTGGGTCAGTGAAGAAACGCGTGTTAAGGACACATTAGTAGAAACTAAGTAGAAATGGGTGTGGGCACGGCATGTAATGTGAAGGCAAGATAACGGTGGTCATTAAGAACCGGGACACTGCTCTTAAAACAGCTCCTTTTTATTTTTAAGTAATCTCTGTGAAACTTGCCACTCTTGGTTCTTTTTTCCCACCGATTTCAAACATGCCATTATTTTTTGAGCCAGTCAATTAGTTCCCAACAAAATAGAGATAATTAGTCATTTTTGAAGGAGCAATGGACAAAACAGTGCTGGTCATAAAACTGTAATCTTTATATTTTCCAAATATATCAACCCTGGTGAATGCAATAACAGAATCGTTTTTTTGTTGTACTACTTGGAACTAATTTTACAGCTCATTAAACTTGGGTGGCCCCAGTGGCAAGGAACCATCTTTAATGCCCATTTCAAACACCAAAGGTAACAGAACGGATCCCTGGAGAACGCAAGCACCACCGGGGGCGGCAGAAAGTTAGATGGGCAGGTGGGGTCAAGAAGAATATATATGCGGGGATCAATCGGTCGCAGTTATCACAGGACGGGGATAAATGGAGATCCATGGGAGAGGCCTTTGCCCTGCAGCTTATTAGCCGTGCCTAATTTGTAGAGTGGGGATAGACATGCTGATGATGATTATTATTATTATTACACTTAACAAGTCGGAAGCTTATTTTAAAAAACAACATTGTTGTTTTTTTGCGCGCTAACATATGCAACTGTGTTTTCATTTTCCTTTTTCTAACAGCGACCCAGACTGTGGTGCTGATGTGTGATGAGGGCAAAGGCATTGTCGGCCAGTACATCGATATCATTGACAAGCGGAAGGACCCGGACCACTTCAGCCTCTGCGAAGTTGAAATCTACGTTCTCAGAGGTGAGAACAGTGAGACAACTTGTGAAAGCGTAAACCTCTTTTAGGCGGCGGGCATGCTGGAGGGGAAAAAAAAAATGGCCACATATCTTCTCACTTCGTCGCAAATGCCGTTGAAAGAGGGTAATTGTCTGCTTCCCCTGCCAAGTAAATGCCTCCCTCCCTTCCTCTCTCGTCTCGCTCCGCCCACGATAACCACTATGAAGGTTTGCTCAAGTCACTTCAAATTTACCCTGTTCTACTGCTCCACGCGCGTTCCAAGCGCCATGTACTAGAACCTTTCGTTACTGTTGTTGTTTGACTTCTTGGAATGCCGCCAGTGTCGCAAGCGACTGCTTTTTGTTTTTCTGGGTGCATTTTTTTACTTAATCAAGCAGTTATGTATTTTTAATTAAAGCAACACTGCAAATATCACCTATGTATTGATGTTTTGCCTCAAATACGCGTAATGTCTTCTTTTTGCTCAACAGGGTTCACAAGTATGAACAATGCCACCAGATTTAAGTTTAAAAATGCTCTGCTTATATATAAGCATTTCGTTCAACAACTCTTTTAACTTTGTCTGGGCGGCTGAATCGAGGGTCAAGGGATCAAGAATCAAGAATCAAGGGACAGACAGACAGGCAGACAAACAGCCAGACGAACCGAAATTTACATGTTTAAGCAGCCCAAGAAGGACTATTTTCTTTAAAAGCTGCCTAGCTTTGTGGAAGAGGCTTTTGTAAACAGCGCAACAGGAAGTGCCTTCAGCCTGACCATCATGGCCACTTCAGCCATTCAAACGTGGCTTCAGCCTGGCTGTAATGGCCACACTCTTCTCAATTTTGGTTTTCATGCAGTACCAATAACAGAATGATGTCGGTACAGAGATTGCTCAAATTGGGGGAGTGTTCATGATCACTTGCAGATGATGTACCACTGTTGCGCGTTCGAATGCAGAAAAGTACCAGTGCGGCGACCCCGAGAAGCCACCCAAGTCGTACACGGTGCCCCTGTCAGCTCAGGAGATGGAGTACCGGTGCGTCTCCGGTTACAAGCTATCGGGACCCAGTGTTCGGACTTGCTTGGAGACGGGGCAGTGGTCGGCAGCCGCACCGCGGTGCCTCGGTAAGTGGCGACCATAGGTCGGAGGCACCTGCATTATCGTAAACGCGCCAGGTTGCACTCAAGGACAGAGGGGCGGGAATGTTGGAATGACAGAAATACGGTATCCCAGCTTCCTGACATAGCTGTAATAGCCACAAGCCATGCCAATCCATCCAGTGATGTACCTGTCTTGAGTTCCATAAAGGGGTTATCTTACCTGCACGTGTCCTCGCATATATGGTGTGTATTTACGAGGTCAATCGACCCCTGGCGGAGAAGGGTGGTTTAGCTCTCATTGCTGTACCACTGCTAAATGTAGTTTGAACTGCGAAAGAATTTGCAAGAAAACATGATTTCGCAGTGAGTGAGAGGTGGGTTGTGAAGAAACTTTGGACGCTAGGAGTGGAGATGAGGAGAGAGGGTGGTGGGAGAAGAGGAGATAGAGAGAGAGACAAAATACTATCAGGTTACAGGCACAAGACACCACAAAGCCTTAAAGGGACACTGAAGTGAATTTGTCAAGCTCCCGTTTTTGCTTGCACTGTGTAGACCGGCTCAAATAAACATACTTTTCATTGAATATCCGGGCGGTAAGGCGGTATTTATTATATAAACCCTGAAAGAGGAAAAACGAGCTAGTGCTGCCAGGAGTGGGGAAATGCAAGGCATGTAAAGCATAGCCAGTTTACATTTTCATTTAGTTTTAGCATTTCAAGCAGCTTATATGACTATTTCTTGTATAGCGCTCGTGCAGTAGGCCTCCCCAAATTCCCACATTATCTCATGTCTACTGACTGCACTCCTTAGACAGAAAAGCGTTCGCAGATTTGTGGTCAGGCTGCTTACCGCTGTGATAGTTCACCCAGCCCAAAAAAGTGCTTATTAAACCTTGGTTTTACGCCGTATGATAAAAGTTGTTGTTGATTTTAATTCTTTAGTACCTATATTAACTTCGCTGACTGTTCTTCTGTATTCAATGGGCCTTAGGAAACGTCGCATGTGCGCTTGTGCAGCGTTTGTGTGGAGTGACCTGAACGAGCTAGATACAGTGCACAAACTAGCAAACTAAAGGCACATTCCTCCATTCACAAACATGTCATCGCTTCGTTTCAACTGAGCGAACGAATTGCGACGACCCGTCAGCGGCCGGCAGACTAAACACGAGGCCAACTGACTCTGCCGGAAGGTCGGCGAGCTGTGCAGTAGCGCAGTCAAGCCAAGTGACTTTTTTTTGACGTCATACAAAACGTCACAGAATTGATTTTTCTAGTCGCGTAAACACAGCAAGAGTGGTCAAAACATGGCCTACAGACTCCAGACTACTATTTGTGCTCATAATCCCGCAATGTTAACAAATCACTTCAGTGCCCCTTTAAAAGATGCCATCATGCAGTAAGAGCGAAGTGAGCTCATAAAGTTATTCCAGTAATTATTTAATATCTGCCGGAGGTGTGCAGATGTCAAAGGAGGCATACTGCGAGTAAACTTGTGTACTATCGAGTAAGGATAGTAAAAACTTAGTTAAATGAAATCAAATAGTAATTCGGAGTAGAGATTTATTTTCTTTAGTGTATATAGCTAGAGCATCTTAAACAAAGCTACAAGAGAGATAACTATATATGTACAGACTGATCACGTCTGAGTGTCCATGCGCCAGTAGTGCTTGATTAGAAAACGGCAGGGAAAATTACAGATGAACTAATTATAATAGCAAAGTTGTGGAGCAAAAACTTGGCACACATTGCTTGCGGCACTCTTCAAAGAAGAGTGCCGCAAGTTCCTTAACATGCTGTGAACCCAGAGAGTATGTATATACAATGAAACCTCGTTACAGAGAAGTTGAAAAGGAGCTGTAATTATCTCATTATATCCATTGTTTCGTTGTATCAATTATAAAAGTTTACGGAAATGTATGCTCGGTTGGGTGCCCAACTATAAGTATGCAAACAAGGAAACGGTTCCATGGCCCACTGTACCTTTATGCGACCATGCATGTGACGGAAACTGAATGGAAGACAAATATTTTGCTTGTTCAGTGCACATACTGCTTATTTTATTGTCCGCTAGACATAACTGGGAAAAAGTGTGTGATCCTCCTTTGTTTTGGATGTCGCAAGCGAAGGACTTCCTTTTCAATGGTGGCCACCTCACTGGTGCCCTTTTAACCGTCCGGAGAAATGCCGTAGAAGGTCAACCACATCGAGTGCCTGCGACTGTATTGGCACATTGAACGTGTGTGCGTGGGAGACCGCGGCGTCTTCGCCATCGCTTGTGTCGGTTTGTCCGGTGACATCCACAACAATAGCATCGTTAAGTCAGCTCCTCCATAGTGACCATGTAGGTCACATGGTGGCTTCTGCATTGCCGCCATGTGACCCACCCGCCCGCCCAGTCACCCCACCCCCCTGGATGAACGATGAGGATGGCTCGCTCATCCGTACGTGGCGTGGCTGTGCATGGCAAGAGGTCGACCCAGGACCTTGGTCGGGGTTTTGGGGAAAGGAGACTTATATAGTTCGTTATATCTATTGACAGGTCAGTTTTACTTCATTACAATGAGGTTACAAATGCATGGTTATCTTAGGAGATTCGAAGAGTAATTTCGTTGACTTTGGTATATCCATTATTTCATTATATCCTGTGATGTTACAATGAACTTTGAGTGTATCTGACTGGTCCCTCCAGTCATCGAGAAGACGCATGCCATGGCCAGTGGCTGGTGTGATCTTATAACTGTAAGCATTGCCAACAATAACTCTTCATTGCTCACTCATTCCTTTAAGTTCACATAAATTCACAGGAAAGTTCTTTTCGGCTTATAAATTTCACCCAAGTAGCGTTCCACTTCACCTAACACACACCTGCAGTGTTTGCGTGCACTTGTTCACACAGGGCTAACAAAGGATTGTCTAGCAGCTAGTTGGTGCAGTCCTCAATTCAAATTTTGAGTGCACTGCACACTCACATACAAGAATCGCAAAGCTGGCACGTGTAAAGCTTTTTTGCAGGGCTTCGGCCTAATGCAAACAAGCCAGCCCAAAGGGGCATGCTATGCGGTGAAGCTTCAAAGTTCGCATTGCGCTTAGTAGAGCCAACTTTGATTAAAGTAGTGTCCTCGCTGATGTACGCGTATAAGCCTTGCAGGAAAGCCAACTTTCTCTGACGAGGATAATGAATGACCACGGGTGAAGTGAGAGAAAAAAAACGCTTCCCTTGGCCGGAATCGAACCTGGGTCACTCGCGTTATGATGCCGGCGTCTGTCCTAGTGCTCCGTTTCGACATGCTCAAAGCAGAGTCCTTCAATGCTTTACTGGTCACGAAACTGCTCCGTAACTCAATGGGAGAGCTTCATATGCTGCGTTTGGCCGCCGCGCGGTGGCGCCACCCTCTCACTGAGGTCACTCCTCGGGCGGCGTTGCGCTGGCTCGAACGGCGGAGCCGCGGCGAGTTGTGTTTGTTTTGTGCGGGAAAAAAATGTAACGTGCATATCGCACTCTTGTGATGCGACTTAAGTAGTGCCACGACGATGCCGAACATGTGTTGCGTCCCGGGATGTCGTTCCTTGTACAACGATACCACAGAAAATGTTTCCTTGTTCTGTTGACCGAGCAACGGGCACCTACGTGAGAATTGGAGGCACGCCAATCCAAGGCAAGCAAAGGGAAATTTCAGTTTCGATTATAAGTGTGCGACAGTGTGTGGAAATGCACTGTATGTGAGAATGGAAAAAGCAATGTACCATTTTGAGAGCATCGTGGACCTAGACTTGTACAAGGGTAACTTAAAGCCGGATTTTGTCATATCAGTCAGGTTGTAGCGGTGCTCCATTACCTGTTTGCAAACTTGTATTACCTTGCGCTCAGGCTCACGTGTCAAAAACCTTTGGGACGTCCTTGTGCTTTTACTTTTCATATTTCCGCGAATCATCCCTTAGGGTTCGTCTTGTTTGTTTTGTAACCGCGCGTGTCCGATTCCGGTTTCTTATCTGGTGTTTCAACCGGAGCGCCCATTTGCTCTGTTTGTCGTACGTCCCGTCAGGCAATATTGTTTGATATGGAAAGGGTGCCACCTTGTCGCTAACTTGATTTTTTGTTTCTTCTACAATGTTCTCGATCCCATTTCCATGGATCTGAAATTAATAACGTTCCCAGCGTAATGCATGCATAGCAAACGCCGCGCAACTCACTTTATCGACGTTCATCTGTGCACGTCAGCCCTCATTCACACAGCCGTCACCTTCTCCGTCACGGCACCGTCACGTCAACAAAAAGCGACATTGTCGGAACGGAGAAGTGTTCAGACTGGATCCACACGGGAGCTTTCCGTCAGATCCGTCAGATTACAGGGTCGTCTGCCTAGTGATCAGTTTAGCCTATAGACTTGAGCGTTTTTAATCTAAAAAGTAAAGAAAATGGTTTGGGCTCACTTTTCGCGAAATTTAGTCGTAAAAATTTGTTTTCTGATTAGCTGGTTTAGCGCGGGGCATGGTCCCGTCACGTTGACGTGACGGAAATGTAGAGCTCGGCCTCTCGCCACCGTCCCACCGTTTTCGGCGAGAAATCGGTCGAAAAACGGCGCCCATGACGGAAGACGGTGACGGGACGGTGACGTGACGGGGTAAAAAACGGCTGTGGGAATGAGGGCTCACACTGCGGACTGCTTCTTCGACGTTTGTGTTTCATTCTAGTCTTTTGTAGTGCAGTAGATCGCTAGCTCGCTGCGTTCAGAAAAGCTTTGCTTCGTTCTTGGCTACGTGGAAATATTCTGTTTTCCCCGTGTGCTGCACATCGCAGAGCGAAAAAATAAATTTTTGTACGCTGGACCACGCTCTTTTGTCTCCCTTTGTAACATTGAAATTTTTTGTTGCGTGTGATAAAATCAGTTTTATTGTTCTTTTTTCGCTTCCTGTTTTTTCAAGTATTGCAAAGCGTGGATGCAGAAAGACACATGGTGCAACATATATCTCTTCGTGTTTTGATCCTTCGCGTTTCTGCAGCGTTTTTAGATGTTCTCAAGTATGTAACAACTCATCGAAACGACAGTACTATTGGTATATCTCTTTTAGCGTTCTGTGCATTCCAGATCAATCAACGGATTCATTAAGCGTAGTCTGAACGACGCGTACTTGGTTTCTTTCAGTTTTTTTATTGTATTATCGATAGGCCCGCAGCATTCCGTGACTATACACAGCTACCGTATATGTGGTAATTGCACCTTTGCTTTACGAAAAGAAGCAATATAGATTTAAAAATCCGTAAACACGACGGCGCAGCGCTTGTGCCAGAGCACACAGAAGCCGTTGCCGTTCGCGGCCGAAATCAACGGTAATTTACTTCGAAAAATAAAACCCCATTGAAGGAAGGTGATATACACAATGACTGGACTATTCAGCACTAACTACTACGGAAAAAAACACGCTTAATCAGCGCGCAGACACCAAAAGCAGCAAGCGTCTGCACGCCAAGAGCTGGCCAAAACGCCGCACGCGCGGCGGCTGGATGACCTTTGTGCGGCGGTGGCGCCTGCAGCGGCGCGCGCGGTCCCTATATGAAACGAGCGCCGAAGTTTCGTGACCAGTAAAACATTGAAAGACTCTGCTCAAAGTGAACGCCGGGCAGCCAGTACGAATTCGTGCTGTGCACCCCAAACCGAAACGTTAGGCCTACAGAGTGCACCCGAGAGTTGGTGCGGGTATTCTAGAAAAGGGGTGGGTACATCCAGCGTAGCACATACTCGCAGTGTGGGATTTGGGCAACCTTAGAATCCAAGAGAAAGCTCTGCATTCAACCATCGTCACCATTAGGCAGAGAGAGGGGTGCAAGATTTTTGCTGAATTTCTTGTAAATTTTGAATATTCGAAAACTTTGATCGAATACATCCAAACGGCACAATTAACCACGTTGAGAATTGAATCCAGTAACAAACACCATTTGAGAAGCATTTGAAGTTCTGAATAAATCGCACAGCTGTAGCTAATAATGCCAAAAGAGCTAGGCTTTGCAAATTAGTTAGCTGAACTCTGGATCCTTTGTGCAGAGGCGGCGTGTCCATCGCTCGGCCCGCTGGACAACGGCAAGGTGGCCGTGCGGGGCACCAGCAACGGGCGCACGGTGCAGGGGAGCCAGCTGATCTACACCTGCGACCCCGGCTACACCCTCGAGGGAAACGACACCCGCACCTGCCTCGAGGACGCCCGCTGGGGAGGGCAGCAGCCACACTGCCAAGGTCTGTGCAACAATCGACCTTGATGCTGTATCTGCAATCAGAGAGAGCAGTGAGGTGTTGCACCCATGTAATACCAAGGTCAATGTTTGTTGGAACGACCTTCCCAAGAGAAAATGGCAGCTGGTCCCATCTGGTTTATGCTTAAACTCCCAGCTGGGCCCTGCTGGTCCCAGCTTGGATCAGCTAGTTCCAGCTGGGAATTTAACCATAAACCAGATGGGACCAGCTGCCATTTTCTCTTGGGTTGACTCTTTGTAATTAGAGCAAGATGTTTATAAACGCTAGCTGAAGGGCGTTGCGGTTAAATCGATTTTCTTAAATCGATGTGATGGCTGCCTCACGCATTACTCAGCATCACTTTGTCATATAAATGTTCTGTATTTCACTTCGAAACTTCATTCCTAACTGATTAGCTCAAGTAACATTTAACTATATACAGTGTAACTGTTGCATTATAAGTACGCAGACATGAAGATAGTATAGTATACAGCAGCACACTGGGATAACTGATGCCTAACATTGTAGGTGGCCTTGTAGAATGTGCAAATTATAGGACGTCAAGCAAGTGCTCCCATCCATGAGTTTCATTGTCGAATGCTCCTTTCACAAGCAAGCATTTTCATAAGAGATGCTTAAACTCGGGGGAAGGGAGACAATTCACAGTAGTGGTATTTTTCCTTGTCCTCTTTTTTTCCTTTAAGGATGCAGCGAGTTAGAAGACGGAAAATGTACTCACTTAAATTCAGGAGTCATTTCAATGCAGTTCTAGGGTTGTGCAATAATTCACGCGAGTGTTTTATGTAGAATGTGCCAGAAATTATGAAAGGTAATGCACTTTATCACGTGCAATTCCTTCCTAACCTTTTTAATAAGAATGGTCTTCATAAGAATCCCTGAAATGACCGAGTATACACGTTTCACTGAACATAAAATCAAGTCAAGTTGACTGTGCTGATATACTCTACGGAGCGGCCACTACAAAGGCTGCTTTGTGTTTAGGTCACTAGGAACAACAGAGATTATCTTGAACATAATAACTTAACAGTGTGACAGATAGTCGTCCTCTACACTTCGGCGTTTTTCAAAGTGAGACAGCAAGAGGCAAAAATGAAAAGGACAGACACAGTAATGACACAATGAGTGCCTCATCTCTCGCAAAAGTTCGTCTTTTAATTTTCCTTCTTTCGTTGGGAAGAAACGCTATTCACAGAGTAGGAAAAACAACTGAAAAGCATCGTTCCAAATTTAATTCCCTTGTGAAAGACTTAGGTTATGCTTGCCACTGGGCCACGCTTGCACGACAAGATGTTGTAAGGGGCACTGGGCAACAAAAACGCGTCACAATTAAGAATGTTGTGAAAAACAAAACAGAAAAGAAGAAGTTAATTAGACAGCCTCTGCGTATATGTTCTGTATCGTGGAAGACATTGGCAAAGTCTATTCAAAAGTAAATGGAACCGAATCTTACATTCAAGTGCAATCTTTCTTCAGCAAAGTTCATCCAGCCTGCCTCCATCATGGACCCACACATACACACACTCACACACAAAAAACAGTGATGCAAACAGAGGAAACGCATTCGATATAAAAATTACAGGCGGAATTCATCTTCTACGATTGTCTTTAAATGTAAACCATTCTTTATTTGGGAAAATTATTAACTACTTCCACTACCTCACTGGCATCCACAGATGAGGATCTCCGAATTTCTGTTACAGGAAAGAAATGCTGTGGTGTGAGTATGAGTAAGTGTCTATGCATGTGTGTAGCACTTGTTACACAGACAGCAGCTCTTATAGCAAATTCGAGTACACTTTCAATCGATAGGATACTGAACAGACAGGTGTCTCAAACTGGATGTAGCCAAAGAATGTTTTGCATTAAAATGTTTGCGTCGACATGAAGCATTTTATGAACGGACCAGTTACAATAATTCGGGGGGCAAGGAGTGGGCTGCTGGCAGCACAAGAGTAGGTAGTCCGCGATTAATGGGAGAGGCCTTCGTCCTGCATTGGGCTTAGAGGAGGAGGAGGAGGAAAGGATGATGGTGATGATACAAAAGGGAAAATGTGTGCTTGTGCTGTCCGTGCCTCGAGCTATGTTTGTTTTTTTACAGCACTTGTTTTCTGTGCGATGATGATACAAACGACAAGACATAGCTCCTACCAAACGACAAGACATAAAATGTGCGAGAAACAAGCTCTTGATACCCTCGATACTTGAAGGAATGTGTCTTTTCTGTGCGCCTTGCAGCCGTGACCTGCGAGATGCCAGGGTTCGAAGTGGACGGTGGGACCTACACGCTGCTCAACGTGTCCACCAACTACGGGGACCTGGCCGAGCTCAACTGTCACCTGGGCTACGAACGGCAGGGCGGCCCCACCACCATAGTGTGCCAGGAGGACGGCACCTGGAGCAGCCCTCAGGCCTCGTGCATTCTCCGTACGTGCGCACTGTGTTTATCGACAGAGGTGCAAAACACGTCATGGAGTAGAGTTCATACAAAAAATTTGTTACCATCTTTTTACCCGCAAGAAACTTTCAGTTGCTACTTCCTAGATAAATACTAGTGCTGTTATCACATGACATGAGATATACTGTTTCTGGGGCGGTATTCTCGAGTTTTGTCCCTTTTGCGTCCCTTTCAAAATTGTCCCTTTTGGCGAGCCCTGATTGGCTAAAAGCAAACAACCGGAAGTGACGTAACGCAAGCTCAACAAACCTACTGCCAATGGTTACTGCTTAACCGGAAGTACGTCACGATGAAAGGGACGCAAAAGGGACGTTTTCAAAAGGGACAGTTACGAGAATACCGCCCCTGGTCAGTTGTAATTTTACCTGAAGCATATCATAAATGTAAACAGTCTCGTGTATACACCTGTACTGCCTCTGTCTCCGTCCTTTAAACTGTTTTCAATAATAAAAACTATTTTCCCACGCTAACTGCGACAACATCGACTAAATACGGTTAAGAATTCACTGCTGGCATCTGCTTTCACCCTCATTTAGCTGAACTGGTTTGACCAATTTTCTAAGCACTGTTTTACTTTACTTCCTATTGTAATGCCCCTTAATCTTTCGCAACAACACAGAGAGTTTGGCGCGTTGTTAGGTGTTCGTTTTGAATTTTCTTTTTGTTGTTAAAAGCCCTGATAGAACCCATGGTACAAGAAATCTATTGCAACAAAGTGGAGAGCTGGGCAGGTTGGTAGCTGCCCATTTTTAAGTCTGTTGAAGCCTATGATACTTTGTGCAAGGGGTGAGCCGACATTCTTTGTCACTTTGCATTTAATTAACCATTATTTAGTTTTAAAAAAATATTGTTAAATAAATGCCGTACATGTAGAGAAAGAGAGAGAGGACAATTTTTAATGAAACTGGCGATATCAGCTCAGGTAAGCCGCCCGGCTTGCTACGCCACATGAATGCGATGACCATGATGATTATAATGATGAAGAGGAACACATATGATTTTAAAATACATACTAAAGAAGACGCCAACCACAAGAGAAAATAAAGAAATGACGTTTCGGCCCCCCGAACGGAAAGGAAAAGTGTCCACTAATGCCCTCGTGGAACATGCACAATCGTCAAACCATGAGATACGACTGGGGCAAGGCTTGTGTTGTCGCCACCGAGAACGACTTCGCCTCTAGGCTGTATCTTGAATCTATAATGATACAGACAAACAAAAACACTCTGAACCGCTCTGACGACAATTTTCCCCCTGCCTACGTAAGGTGTTTACGTCACGTGCTTCGGCCTACTTAAACTCTTAGCTTTCTGTCGCTGCTTTAGCGTGAACAAGGCTGCCTTTCGGGGGACCGAAACCTCATTGTTTTATTTTCTCTTGTGGTCGACGTCGTCTTTATTACATATTTTAATGTAATTCTTGACCAGACGGGCGTCCGTCAAAGCCTCGATTTCACGTATGATTTTAATTAACTATTTACAAAGTCTGATCAAGATTGTGTCTTTTAGGTATGTCAATAAGGCTTTTGATGTACATGTACTGACAATGTGTAAATGATGTGCTCAAGTACAGGTATAACAGGCTCTTCTAAAAATTAACATATATTATGGGTGCACAATGCATGCTCTATACCCAGTTAAGGCATTACCAAAAAGCTAAGGAATTTAATGTTGGGGGTCATGTACACCACTGTCACAAATGCGGACAGGACTTGTACCATTTTAATTGCAGAGTTACAAGTGATAAAATTACGTGCCTCTTATGCATGGGTGGTCGCTGCACATTACTGGCTTGTATGTAAGAGAGTTAACTACGTTGGCGCCTACAGGTACAGAGATCAATCATACTATAGACCAAAATAGTGACCGATTTACATGAATAGTGGAAAACACGTTCCCAAGCGTTTACTGTTGTTCTCTGCAATTTGTTGAACACACATTTGTTCCCTTTGTTCCGTTCTCCCAGGAGAAATGAAGCAGAAGCTGAAGAAGCAGCTGCCAGGGGCAGTCAGTGACACAAACTCAACACTAACCGGTGAGTGTGGTGTTTAAAGACGTGTCCAAGTGCTTTTTAGTGCTTTTGTGAGGCACCCCCTACTCCTACTTTTACATGCAGAGGCTTACGTAAGGGGACTGTGAAATTACAGTGCAATAACCATGTTACGTAGTCTTTGTCAAAATTTTCAACGTGTCCAATACCTGTATGCGAGTCCCATGTGCCAACTTGAAAGTCAAGTGCAGGCATTGAGCGAGGTTGCTGAGCACCACCACAGGTGTGTAAATACATGAGCAAAATGTGGCCAAAGTGCTGCGTATGCATAAACGTGTCATCACTGAAATAAATTATAGCATCGTCTGCAGCATTTGGAATGCATTCAGCTTTTGTTGCGGAAAAAAGAATGCTACGATAAACAGTCAATGTGAAAAATGTTCGGCTGAAGCTGCCTACAATAGGTGAATGGGGGAAATATACTTAGCTCTGAAAGAAAAAAATGTGTCTTGTTGGCGAGATACAAAATCTGCCTCTGTAAAATCAATACGTGTACAATAGACATTACTATTCAAACTATACCGTGCACATGCACATACAGGCTATCAGACTTTTTATTTTCTTTTTCTTTTTTTTTCCAGGAATGGTGACAGCCATCATCGCCATTGTGTTCCTGTTCATACTTTCCATGTGCATCCTGCTGATACTCAAAAAGTAAGCACACTGATAGGACCGATATACTACACTAGGGGCATGGTGAATGTAGTGTCACGGTAAAGCTACACCAAACTCTTGTTAAGACAAACTCGAAGGGACCATGCAAGTGTGTTCGTCTGATCATAGATTCGTCTTAAGTGGACATTTTTTGCATCGTATATGTTACAAGAGAGCAAAAGTGTTGCTTGTTTCGACCATGAAATTCGTCTTAACCGAGTTTGTCTTAACAAGAAACTACTACAGTAGAGCCTTGTTATAACCAACACTGATATAGCAAATTATCAGCTATAGCAAACTAAACAGGAACTTTGGTTGGTCACAAGAGGCCCCTTTATTCGTGGACACTGTGGAAAACATCATCCTGCTCAGTGCTTTGAATAGCCACCAGACAAAAATCGCATCCTTCCTTGAACAAAAATAGGAACACGGGCCAGTTTTGTCAAATGAACTTTGTTCTTTTGTAATTTCCCGTTTCATGTTCTGGTTCGTTGAGCCTGAAATGCCACTAGGAGAAAGATAAGGGTTACCTTGTTTATAGTAGGTTTAAAGATTAAAATCATGCGTTTTTGTATCAAGGGTTGTTGCGGGGACCAGATTACCAGTTGGTTTGAACCAATTTTTCGCTCTACTGTTGCAATGAATATCAAATATAACGAACTAAATTACTGTCCCGATACTACTTCGTTAAAACAAGGTTCGACTGTACAATTCCGGAATATGACACTGATTGAGTCGTTGGACATCGCTTGAGGGTGAATGCCACAGTCAGGGCATAAAAAAACAAAAAGAAGCATCCGGCATTGCTACATTGAGGAGATTGAATAAGTGGTGTAGAACAGTTTAGAATGTGACTAAGTGGTATAGAACAACAGTGTGTAGAACAACAGTGTAGAATGTGACTATACCATTCCAGTTTCTTCTAGTATAAAGTTTGTAGCTGTAGAGGCTGGAACGTGCATAAGACAACCAGCTCAATGTTTGCCTGGAATTTGCGTAATGCTGATCAATGCCAGCACAGGAGGTCTGGAGTACGTGAAGCATTTTGCTCCTCTAGATTACCGCAGGGTGAGGGGAATCAATCCAGTTCAAAGGCTGAAGCAGTTAGCTTCGACATCGATTCTAATATCTGTACTTAAATTTTTCTGCCTGCGAGGGGCAATAATAGCTCACTCCCTTACTCAAACGTATTCAGCACCCGCATGTCCAGTATTCTTTGCAGTATTTTGTTCGTGCCACTTATGGCGAAAAAATTGCACACACGAAATAAATTTAAGCAACCTAAATTAACCAAGCTTATTTATGCCTTCGAATGTTTTTACCCAGCAAATAAACGTGCATTTCTTGTTGTCGCGCTTTCTGAGCCCGCAAAAACCTTTCTGGATCCAGGAGAAACTACTTCTCAAGGGCCAAGGGGGGCCAGCCCGCCAAGGTTCCCGCCACGGGTCTGACCGCCAACAACGGGAGCGCCAACATCTCGTACACGGACAGCAGCGGGACCATCTACCAGAACGAGGACTTCTACATGGAGATACCGCTCAAGTCCGCCGCCGCGCAGCAAAACGGCGGATCGACAACCGCCACGCACAACAACAACCACCTGACCAATGCCGGTGGACACAACCACCACAACCACCAACGGCCGAGCAACCACCTCAGGACAGAGAATGACCGTCGCAAGAGCCTGACGCCCAGCCGCAAGAGCTCCTTATCTTCGAAAGAGAACATCTACGAAGAGATCGCCCTGGCGTCCAAGGGTCGGAGGCTGTCCTTTGGGGGCGTCACCGCCATCACAGCGGGACCGACTCCGAGCGCCAACGTCACTGTCGTTCACTCGGAGCTGCCCGCGACAGGCGACGACGACGACGATTACGACGGACGAGGCGACGACGAGCGGGAGCCCTCCCCAGCGCTGTACGCCAAGGTCGACTTTGATCAGAAGCGAAAATCGCGGCTGATCAAGGAGCAGAGGTGAGTTTGTGAATGATTATTTCTTCCCGAATCGCATGAAGTACTGACTACAGTACCTTGCAGTACTATACACCTCGTAGACAGGGAGTATGCACACTATACATATGGACACTGTATAGGACTACACTATATGTACAACATATGCTATAGATCATATAGTATATAACACTATATAATACTATACAGTACCTATTTATCTTACTATAATGTATGTATAGTACAGGGAATATATGTATAGTGCGTATACTCCCTGTTGATGTGACGTATAGTAACCCGTCTAGAAAATCGGGAAGTATAGGTTACTACAATGCCTTTTAGTGCTTTCAGAAGTTCTCTCAGATGGTCTTGTAGAAGTTAGCTTGTGTTAAAGTTTTCGCAATAGTTTTAGTATAAAGCTATGAACAGGTAAGCCAGGCCGCCATTACATGTAGTTTTGCAGTTGTACATGTAGTTGTAGCTACGGCATGTAGTTTCGCCAGGGGAAAACAACATGTGGCACTAGGGGTAGCAACAATGCAGCAGTATCGCAAAGGACTACCGCGCCTGCCATTCGGGGTGAATCTCCTCAGTGGCCCGGCTTTCTATTAGGAATTTCCTAGGCCAATAATGCATATGCTAACAGGTTCTAGAGTATTTCCTACAAGCGAAATTCATGTAACTGCCGTATAGAGCCATCATAATAACAAATCACCGAAACTTTTACTCATTGCTGCATGTGCAGCTTTGCTCAGGAGTGCAAGCATTTTCAGTGCAAGCCAGTGTCAACTTGCCGGATGGATGAACGTTAAACTAACCATGCATTCGCTTTCATTACTTTCCCTTGCCACCACACCAGGATTTCCTAGGTAATCACAAAGTTGCTTTCAAAAAAGACATCCACGTGGCACTCGTGTCTAATCTCCAATTCCCCTTCGCAACTTTTTTTTTCCCTCGCAAGTGAGGAGCCATCGAACAAATCCGCGCCAGCAAGCGGCGTGAAACTACGTGACCTTCCGCCGATACCTCCTCCCGACGAAGACGAAGACCAGCCCCCGCCATCGGTGGCCATGTCACTAGTCGGCGCAGTGGCACCACTCGCGTCACTCGCACCCCACGTGGTGGAAGGGGACAACGTCTTTGTGGGGCACCCACTGGGTGCGCTGGTGATCGGTGCCACCACGGAAACTGGCATGGTGGACAACGAACTCTACGCCACCTCTGGGCACAGCTAGTGACACCGTGGTGACCCCTCGCGTGGTGTAATTAGTTTCCGGTGTCCAGTGAGTGTTGCCTCTAAAGGGGACGATTCCGACATACACGAATGTCAAGAGTGACGTAGACAGGAGCTGCGGTGGAATACGACCGACAGGAGTGCCGAGAAGAGTGAGGTGGACCGTTTCAAGGGGCCCTGAAACAAAATACAACTTTGTCCAATTTGAACAAAATAGCTCCATCCCAGCCACGAGGGATGTTTTTTTAAACGAAAGAACGCAAGAAATATTGAAACAATTTCGAATTTTGTGCTGCAGTGATGTGTATTATGGGCACGAGAGATGTAACATGGGCCACCACAAAAATATAGTTCTCAATGTGTTAACTGCACGTTACCATTCAAGTGACGCTATTGAACGTAACTAGAGGCCCGACTGGGTAATTGCTTAGGTTAACAGCTGCCAATCGCTCGAACAAGATTCTTTGACGTCGTAGTGAAATCACTAGAAAGTGGCTTGGAAGTTGCCACCGCTTCATGTTTTGCTTAATATCTCCATTATTTCCTTGAAGTTTGTGATAAAATTTGGTATCATCGTTACCGGCACAAACAAGTCTTCGTGGCCCCCTTCAAGCCACATTGATAAGGGGATTGCGATTCTTTCACCATTCCTTTTCACTACCGATGGGCAGTGCGCCACACTGTCGAGAGCTGTTGTCAAGAGAACGACGAAGGCGTGCTTGAAAAAAGGTGTAGCAGACCCAAGAGGCGAGGTGAATTCCAGGCACTGACACTCGAATCGGCACTCCTGTCTGTTTCATTCCAAGACCTAACCGAACTGAACTGGCAGGCGTTGTCAGGTTGCTACTCGACAAACATACCAAAACAGTTGGAACCTCATATCGAGCCTGCCAGCTTCAAAGGTGTCATGGGAATGGCGCTACCTAACTGCCATTCAGACAGCTGTACTCAAGAACCACGGGATACGACAGTGGCATTCGCTTGAGGTCACGTTTCCCTGGTGTAAGGGGCGTGACATTGGCTGGTGTTTGAGTGGCCAAAAGTGAAGCGGCGCCGAGTGTTCACTGAGCTGGTGAGTGTTGCAGTGATGGAACAGCGCATCTATGCTCGCAACACCTCGAAGAGTTCAGCGATGTGGTGTCGAGACGGCACCCAATGGTGCGTGGTGTTTCGTGCAGTGTTCCTTACGGTATGTGAATCCCATATCATTTGCGAACCCGCTGAAATCAAGCAGTAGGTGCATTGGTTTGTGTAAAAAAAAAATGGGCTGTTTCGAAACCCTGCTTTACTTACGAAAACCTGAAACCAAGCTGAGGAAATCGCAACTGTTCCGACAGGCTACTTGGACCAAGCTGTGTTTTAATGCGGGATGCTGTTTAAAAGTTGCTAGTCTCGTTCTGTTTTTTATTTCTTCCAGCTTATGGTACGTCTTGATCAGCGTTTTACAGCGCTGTTTTCGGAGCTCGGTATCGTTGCTTTTTAAATGAGGCGCTACGTTTTGATGTGCCACGGCGATGTTGTAAATTGTTTCGCAAAGTGATTCCGGTGAACCTAGTCCTGTGAATGTGAATAATGTTCACCACTGCCAGTGTTGAGAACGAAGAGCGGTGCGCGTGAACCCTTGTCAGAATTACCAAATAAATGTCGTAGAGAACTTGACGGATAGCATTTTACGCGAGAGTAATAACAGCCATGTTATCGCACCTTGACCTGTACATAAGTGAATTTCAGAAATCCCTCGCAAAGTTTGTATTTATTTGTACAGCTGTTGTATGTATGCCTCTGAGTGTAGGGCACGTTGTACAATATACAGAGTCTGAAATAAATATGTTTGCCTGAAAGCAATGTTCTGCCTTTTCTGTTACTCGGAGGCCAAGGGAGAAAACTCTTGAGAAGAATGGAACAGGGGTGAAATTTCAGGCAGATGTTTAGTTCACTGAGTCGCGCAGATAACGTACTATGCAACGCCTTATCTGCAATCTCCAGCCCATAATCTGAGCTAGTGGAGTCACTGGGAGCATCAACATAGCAAGCAGTAGAGAGTGAAATGCATACAAGTACTTAAAGACAACCAGGTCTCTATGGCACTGAGAAGAATCTTCTGCGTTTGTTGTGCTCTCGTAGTGGCACTGGTTGCAACCCTGCATTGCGTGTATAGGTGTGTTCAAAGAGGCGCCATGAGGAACAACTCACAAACTGGAGGTAAGGATTTAGGTCTCGCCAGGAAGATACTGCCCCGCCCTGCATTTACATTTTACCTACAGCTCTGATGCTTAACCCCAGGCGTGTAAAATTGAACCGTGCATACCGCATTTTCGCGCATATAACCCGCCCCTGCAAATAATCCGCACCCCCACTTTCAGCCCGCCGGAAAAGAAAAAAATATCCTCGCGTATTGCTCGCACATTTGATACAGGAAAGGCTGCACCAAAGCTACTGCTCAAGCAACACATCACATACTATGCAGACAGAAAAAGCGTACATTCAGCAAGTAGAATACACTGACTGCAAGGTGAAAGTCGCAACTCACTAATAAAATTCAGTTAGGGTGCACTCGTCCGTTTTTTCTTCCTTGTCCTTGTATGCTTTGCACAATCGCTACCATGGAAGGCTTAGTCAGCGTTACTGTGCAGGAGCTTCACAACACAACATGCATTGCCGTGAAGCTGTCCTAAAGAAAAACCCCGCATACTGGCCACACTCCTACTTTGCCACTGAAATATTGGCATTTTTGGTGTGGGTTAAACGGGCGAAAATACGGTATGTTCAATTCACTGAGGTTTTGCATACACACGCCCAATGTTTAGCAACAACACAGGCACTTCGTAGAGTTTTTTTTTCTTGTGAAGGGGGTGTGTAGAGGTTATGTGCAGAACCAACAGCTTAGCCACGAGGTGTGCCATAGTAGATTTACGCAACATGGAGATCTTTATAATGTGTGCTGAAAGGTTGACACACAGGCATTTTCATTTTTTGCAGGCTGGTAGAATTTGGCGGCACTCATGCATGCATTTTTTGGACATGATCAAGCTGGATAGGCAGCACTGGGCTGTTCATTGTTTACTCGAATCAGCAAAGCGGTAATTCCGGTTAAACGTTGCCAGACAACAGTGACAAATTTGCAAAAACCCACTCCTGTGGCCAAACAACAAAATTTCCAAAGAAACAATGGTTGTTGACTATTTAAGGGGGCACATTGGTCGTAGATCCAAAACTTAATTTTTACAGTTACGATGGTAAAAATTGGAGAACACATGTAGTTTTTCATTCTGATTACAGATATAAAATTTGTGTTCGTGTAAATCAACTACATTCAAATTTACCTGCATTTTTGTATTTGATTTTTTGACAGCTTTTATAAAAAAACAGCTGGAGTGATGCAGCTGAACAAGGTACCAGTGAACTGTGCACAAATCAAGGAGTGCAATAAGACTTACAGAATCATTCTATCTGGTCTTAAGCAGAAGTTATGACCGCTTGAAGTTTGAGCTTGAAAGGTAAAACCGGTTTTGCCTTCTAAGCCCAAACTTCAAACGGTCATAACTTCTGCTACATACCAGATAAAATGACCCTGTTAGTCTTATTGCACTCCTTGATTTGCGCACAGTTCACTGGTACCTTGTTCAGCTGCATCACTCCAGCACTTTTTTTATAAAAGCTGTCAAAAAATCAAATGTGAAAATCTGAGTAAATTTGAATGTAGTCATTTGACACAAAAACAAATTTTATATCTACCATCAGAATTAAAAACTACATGTGTCCTCGGATTTTTATTACCATAACTGTAAAAATAACATTGTTGGTTTATGACCTGTGTGTCCCCTTAATTCACTAGGAAAGTGCTATAATCTCATTTGCCAGAAACACAAAAAGGATTTTATTTTAAGGAACGCGAGATACTGGAAGGAACAAAAATTAAACAATGGTGCATCTCCAATTGAGACTCATAGAACTGGCAACAAACATATCCCTTTATTCTTTTTCAGAAATGTATTTCAGATGGCGCGGCCATGCCGACACGAAAGGTAGAAATTTCGAACAAGTCAAGCAGATAATTTGTTAAAAAAAATCGAATTACAGTGCTTCTTCACCGAGCGATAGCTTGCAATGGACAGTTTGCAAGTTCTTTCACACACCTGTCGATCATGCCTCAAGCCAAGGTAAGTGGAATATCTCTAGATAGCCCTGCAATTACTGCAGTAAATAAAGTCTTATAAAGGATGTCTCTCTGGCACGTAGTCCAGCAACACTGACGCTAGGACACATAAATATATTGCCTAAACTGCAAGCATTCAGACTGTGTGCAATGCATACAGAGAGTATATCTTGTTCATCTTGTTGGAGTCTATCAAGAACTTTAAGTACATTAGGTACCTGGTATGCTACAAACAAATGTCAGAATTTCTGTCATGAAAGCTGACGTCTTGGATGACAACTGGCAACGCGCTGCTGCTTTCTCCAATATGAGCTAATCATTTCAAGGGTGTACTTATAGCAGTTAAATACAGCAAAGACTGTAAGGAACATGGGTCTCATAAATGTAATGTTTTATGAGAACTTTCCAGTGCCTACAAGACAAATGTAATGTTTTATGAGAACTTTCCAGTGCCTACAAGACATTTTGAAAAAAAAAAAAGTCATTCTAAACATTACTGCTGCAAGAACCTAAAGAATGCAAAGGATCTGCAGTATGCCGTGTTAACTTTCTGCCGTAAAGGACATTTGTCAAGCTCTTTTGTTTGAAATTATGCGAAAAATAGAGGCACTGGGTGTTGAAACAAAAGCATCCATGGCTCCTAGGAAATCTTAGCGATTCCCCACCAAATGACACCTTTCTGGTTACTGATAGCTAAACACTGTTTCAATCAGCCGTGCCCACACACACGCAATGAAATGGCAGTGAACCCAAAAAAGAAAATTCAGTTCCATAAATGTAGAAGTGACAAGCCTTTTCTCCAAACATCCAAAAACTGTACCCAAAACACTCTTTCCAGTTTCAAAGTTCCACACAACGCCGAACAAAATGACCTAAACGAAGACTACCCAAAACCTCGATATGAGCGCCAATTTTTTTCTTCTAAGAGCCCGTATTTCCAAACACGAAGGCAGAAAAATTGAACTCCAGTCGAGCATCGGCCCTTTAGTTGTGTTTTGATGTCGCAGCGTTGTGTCTGGCTTTCACCTGCCACACAGGATGCCGGCAAGCCTGAACTTCCGCCAGCAATCCTTATACACCCCCATCCATCACCGGCGAGCCTGAGCAATCGTGCTGACATGCTGGATTAACGTAACATGGCAGTCCTTACACCACAATGTAGGAATCACGAAAGGACACTCCTTCACGAAAGGACCTGCCCTTCGTAGCAGGGATGGTGGAAAACGACGCGAAGTACTAGATGACGCGTATGAGGAAGTACAGTTCAGCCACGGCGACCACGATGGAGGCAAAGAGTGCCGCGAGGACTTGGAGGGCGATGTGCGGGTCGGGCAGCGAGTACTCCACCGCCTTGTAGAAGAAGGCGAACGTGCCACCGACCGTGACCAACAGGTTGACCACCGCCCACGACTGCTGCCTCACCTGGCGCACCTCCGCGCCGACCTGAGTCAGCGGCGATGACCTGCGAGGAACGGCAAATGCACCGCTTGCACTCCAGCTTTAAAGGAAGGCCATGCGGACAAAATACAAGTTTGTTTTATGCGAAAGAGTTTGTGTTTTATAGTGGCGCTTGTCCAGAAGCAAACGATGCCTTATTCACAGCAAAATTAATCAATTTGAAGTTGAAATTTTGATTCTCTTGCCAAATCGCGTTTTAGCAACGTCTCCAATGACATCACAAGAACCACTCTGCAGCCGATTGCGGAGCCTCGTTTAGCGTTAGTCAACCTACATGGACCACCATACCGTGAAGGGCCACTTTCTGTCTTCGCTTTGTTTTTGACCATTTTGTACCTAGCTTGTTTCTGTTAAGGTAGAAAATAATCGTTTCATGAAACGTGGTGTTCGCTCGGCAAGTATGGTCACGTAAGACACCGTCGCTTACGCCAATCGGCCAGTGTCGTCCGAGACAACCGCAAAGCGCTGCAGTGCTCTGCAGCTAAAACAAGCATAGTGCACGCAGTACCAACAGCAGTACGCATCAGCACTTCTATGTTTACGTGTACTTTCGTAACTTCCACTGTTTACCCCACATTCTTGCAGCTATAAAAAGAATGTGCCCTTAATTTAAGTGCAAACAGCCCGTTCGGCAAGCTTGTAAGCCCTGCCTAATTTGCATTTGCTTTTGGCGGCCTCAGCCAATTGCAGAGCTGCCGCATATGACATTACAGGTTCTGTTGCGGGAAATGGGTCGCATGGCCATTCTCTTTTTTCCTAATTATGTAGCTCATTTGGGCGAAGTTTATGTCAAAAGTGGTGACAGTATGATTCTAATGAGATAATCTTTCGAATGAATTAAATTTGTGTTTTGTCTGCATGGCCCCTTTAAAGGGGCCGTGAACAAAAATTACAACGGCGTTTAATTTGAAAGAATTAGCCTTCGGTAACCCACCCAGCTCCACCCCAGCAACGAACGACGTGTTTTTAGCAAAAAAAAAAAAAAAAGGTGTATTGAAAAACTTTCCAGTTCATGCTAGAGTGACGTAATATGGGCAGGCGTGACGTAATATTGGCGCATAACTGCACGTTATATGGGCACGTAACTGCACGTTATCATTCAAGTGATACAATCAAGGGAAGCTAGAGGCCTCCCCGCACCGTCGCCCAGCCATGCTTCTTAGCGGAGTTTTTCTGTTTCAAAAAATACAAGGCATAGCGAGGGGCAGCGGCTAAATTTATTGATTGACTGTAGGCTTTAACGCACCGACGCAACGCAGGTGATGAGGCGTGCCATAGTCGAAGGCTCCGGATTAATTTTGACCACCTCGGGATCTTTGACGTGCGCCGAAATCTCGTGCACACGGGTGTTTTAAAGCAAAGCTTTTTACCTCTACCCCCCAAGGGTTCTTTCGCGACCGTTGGTGTCACCAGAAAACTCCAGCGAACAATAAAAGAATTTACTGGCACCGCCGGGAATCGAACCTGGAACTAATAGACTAACAAAGCGAGAGCCCGTCGTCTTACCGATTCAGCTACGAGCCCACGCGAAGACGGGGAATACAGGTGGTGTACTCATCAAGCACATCTACGGGTTTACCCGCTGCTTTCTCGCTGAATGCCACGTGAAACTGTCACGCGACCACTCACGCCCATCCAGCAGCCCTGTGCGCAGCTTGCTCATATGCTAAGAGTTACAAAAATTAAAGCAAGCTCACACCAGTTCATAGCATCTCACTTCTAGTACGTCAATGTGCTAAAACCTGTGGCCTCCAGTGTTCACGTAAAAAATCACAGCTCCTTGTCGTCCGCACTCACGCCAAATCAAGTAATACATTCAAATACTCCTTGATGACCAGGCCATCACTCCAAGCCCCAGCGTCAACATCCTGGGCCTACATCTCGAGGCTAACACCAAGAGTGGCGTCGTCTTGCAGCGCCTAAAAAACAGCACACACATGATCAGGCGAGTTGCCACCAAGAAGCGAGGCCTAAAATAATCCGGTACCTTTCGATTAATTGAAGCTTTTGTCCTCTCGAGAGTCGCTTACGTCAATTCCCTGTCTTCTTCTCGACAAGGAAGACTAAATAATGATAAGAAAGGTGGTCGAGCAGACCATTGGTCGTCTCATGAGTGCGTCCACATAGAGGCTGCTTAGAACGGGGCTCCACAACATGGTGGAAGAGTTGATAGAAGGCCATCTTTCTAACCAGAAGGTCCGACTCAGAACTGCGGTGGGTAACCGCATGCTTCACCAGATTGGCTGGGCAGCCCAGAATGTCACTCCGCTTGACGTACTACCAGACTCTAGGCGACCAAAACTAAAGATGCTTCCTTTGCTTAGAAATATGAACCCCTCACATGACGAGGGTCACCGAAAAGCACGGGCTCAAGCGCTAAACACCACTTTCGGTGGGGTTCATGCAGTTATCTAACCAGACGCCTCCAAACATCGAGGGCAGCAATACGCCATCATCGTGGCTACCTACAGAACCAACCTCCTTGCGTGTACCTCGCTTAGGACCCAAGAAATGACGCCAGCAGAAGAGGCAGCCATCACCTTGGCTCTCACTCAACCAGGGGTTTGGAGGGTAGTCACCGATTCCAAGCAAGCCTACTGGAATCACCAGTCGAGTTTTGTGTCCTGACCTGCACTGCGCGTGCTAAAAAGCCACTCCCCAAACGGTTCCATACAGCTCATCTGGACACCCCTCACGCTTCAAAGGAGGGCAACAAATATGTCCACCCAACAAGCCTGCGCTTTTACCTCCCGTGCTATGGAGCTGCACGAGGACAGTCACCCGCTTGTCACGTTCAGGGAGATCACCCAGCATTATCACCTTCTGAGACAGACCGTACCTTCGCCTTACCCTGACCTTTCCAGAGAACAACAAACTACCCTACGGCTCATACAATCCGGGCTCCTTCCCACAGTCTACGCGTCTTCACTTAATGTATCCGAATGGCTACGACGCTGAATGTAAATTTTACTCAGAAGTAGGAACACTCCATCCCGTGATCGGAGTGTGCGACTTTAGTCCTGAGCACCCTCCTCTCTTTCCGTCAACTACCCAACCAGAGCAATGGGAGATGCTCCTGCCCAGGCCCTCTCTACCTACCCAGCTTCAGCGGGTGGAAAGAACACAGTGTGCGCGGAATGAATATGGGCCCCACAGAATAAGGAATCACTCCCCAGGGCTGCACTCTGGGCCGTTCAGAAATCTGAACAAAAGTATTTATTCCGCCTCCTCCCTCTTCTCTGCCGCAAATCTCGTCACCTCCGTCCGCGGCGCAGAGACGGAGAAGTCAGATCGTCTAACACCGGGTTGGAGCTTACTTTAATTTTATAGAAAAATTTTCCACTCTTGTGCTACACCAATACAACTCAACCAAACACCGTTCATGCATCATGCATTGATTTAACCTTACCAAAAATATCTCTTTGAAGTAATAGTGTGGTTAAGTGCATTTCACTTCTCTCTGGTATTACTATTTGTAACGCGATGTGAGTGAATTTAAGTGACGTCGCATGGGTAATCGTTATGGGTGCCAGTTACAGCTTTGCTTTCCAACCACATTCACGGGGTGGATTGGCGCGATTTTTTTTTTGGACGATGCTATATGTACTACGTAGTGGAGCCCCACCGGAAATTGCTATACGCACTACCCATATAGCGCCATCTATGAGGCTCTGTCAGAAACACTCCCGAGCTTTCTTGGTGGCGGGCTGACGCGACCTTCGTACGAACGGCAAAGTACCTGCGTACCTGGTTTCGGCCACCGCAAAGTTTGCGCTGTAGTCATGGGCGTGAAATAGATTATGGCTGCCCACAGGGCCGTTTACGACACGTTTGAGCATTTAATCGAGGCAGGAACAGAAATTACGCGGGCAGCCGGTGCATAACATATACGGTGTTGATCAACATATCGTATGTTGTGTCGGGCAGCCCGCGTCATTTTTTTATTTTACTTTTGAGTTTTGTGTAATCAAGCATGTATCTATAGTAGCCTCAAGCTGTCTATTCCTGGGTATCGCCAACTCTCTAAATAATATCCCACGGCGGCTATACGCCTTAATAATTAAGATTCTAGCTGAGATCCCTGAGTGAGCTCTTAGCGCGATGTGGTTTCGGCGGCGCACAAAACACTTTTAATTGACTACGCAGCAGTTAACTAAAGCATGTTCTACAGGAACTGTTGAGTACAAACGGGGGAACGCGCACCTGTGCTTTTAGTTCGTGTGTTTGTACACCTTGCCACGAGCTGTTAAAGTTGGCTTTTCCGCATGGCTGTTAAGCTGTGCAAGAAAGTCACCGGGGCTAAACATGATGGTAAGAAACGCTTCTGATGTAAAGCAGCTAATCCATAGTGTTTACGAAACTCTTAAGACACATTCTTTTGCAGTGTGACCTTTAAACGTTTCCCATCCCTCCTCCCACTCAGCCTTATTTTGGCAAATAAAGGCGCCCGACATGCAGACACAGGAAAAGGAAACCGGAAGATGTATAGAACTTTTATCCTGCATTCTTTCACGTGCATAATGTCACATGCTAGCAGTGCCGTTTGTCCAACACGGTTTAAGTTGTGCATTGAAGCAGTTTCTTGCCAAGCTCCGAAGACTCGCCTAGGCAATTTCACATCACGAATGGTAAAAAAAAATATCTGTAAATTATGTGGAAGCAATGCCCATCTCTTCATTATTGACATTTTCTAGTTTATCAGAGCTGCTGCAGCCAAGCATTATGTTATTTATAAACTAGAAAATACAGCAAGAGGCCATTTCTAAGCAGAAGGAAATATATATTGATTACATCTACATTGTTTGAATTGTACGTTTTCCAACTGGCAGGGCAACTGCTATTATTTCTATGCCACATAAGATGCCCATGATTTTGCTCAAGCATGTGGACTCTTAGGTGGTTACATGCTGATAAAAGAATTCTCTGCTACCTTCATTCATACCCTGCAACTCGTCCGTGCCCGTGGTGAGCATGCAGGGTGCACGTGTGACGCTTAGCATGATAAACGTCAGGAGACGTCAGCTCAGTTGTACTGAGAATATGTCTACTCCAGAATGCTTAAATAACTGAATCAATCATGAAAAACAGTCAACTCAAAACAACCTGAAAGAAAAGAAGCACCACCTACCCTAAAAGAAAAAGTAGACAAGAAGAAACGGGTTAACTATTTTACATTGTTTTCAGGTTATCGAAAAATAAGTCTGCATGCAAATGGTCCAAGAAAGGCTGTTGTTTCTTACACTTTCAAGAAGACATCAACACTGCTATTGTTTTACAATATGAAGTAAATTTTTATTACACCACATCCTCAGCTTCAATTGAAGTTGTCCTTTCTGGGTGACCTGTAAAACCAAAGGTGCAATACAATTAGCAATACGGCTATGTCGCTTGTATAAACGATAGAAAAAAAGCACAAAAATAAACATGGCAAAACCCAGGACCTCTGTTATGTTTTTTTCATTTTGTGTTATTTTTGTCCTACTGGCACAATTTGAATTCTTGAAACCAACTTTCGTGAAAAACCTATTGAGCACGATTTTCCATACCAACCATTACTACATTAAATGGCTGCACAATACTTTTTGCCTGAATGTAAATGCGGCTAAGAAATTTATTATTATTTTGAAGCAGCCAGTTTTTATGGCCAGTGACAGAAAATGGGAGCAGATGCCGTTGGTGCAGGGCTGCATGCGACCACACCGTGTGAAGTGTTGTGCAATTTTTTTGCAAATCTGTTAGCCCGACAGGAACCACACCGCATGCAGAAGCTGCCGTAGTCTTTGTTATAAATTGACGTGAACCTTTTTCCTTCTCACTTAGAACTGATCTCCTTTTTTTGCTGTTTGGTCCCGTTTACAGTAAGAACTACATTTTCTGAGGAAAAAGGAACTGCCACCCAAATAAAACCAGTACTTCTGAGTCAAAAGAGCAATGCACAAGATTAGAATCATACTACACAATGGGAACATATACATGTTGCCCCCCCCCCCCCAAACTACCCCAGCACTTGCACTCTCCCCCATGCCCTCTCCTTATTCTTGCCAGAAACAATGGATTTGCCCCGTCAAGATAAAATTCTGCAGACGCCCATGCTAATACATACGGAACCAGTAAAGTGTGCAGCTGGTCGAATTGGTTCTCAATGCATAAATACAAGGCTGCTTCAAAGAGAAACAAGGCATTGGTGCCTTCCTGGTCTGTTCCACAACTTTCGCTACAACCTGGAACGATGTTTTGGCCCTGAGAAAGATTCAGTACACTAATTATACGGCACTAGAAAGCGGATACAAGCATCATCACTGACTCCCCCATCTCCTATCATTAGCTTCACACTTGTTGATTAAAAACGTGTTTGTCCTTATGCGTTATCGCACTTACAACAATGCATGAAACGACATTTAACAAGGTGAGGGGAAACGCGCTGAAGGTATCCAATACGCGTTCGCACCGTTCAGTTGGCCGCGACGGCTGAAGGGGCCACGCGACATGCATGCATGCTCGCGCATCGGCTGGAAAGGCTGGTGACGGAAATATAAGCTCGGCGGTCGACGCGGGTCTCCCACTTCAACATCAGTAAAGCAAGCGTTACGGGACAAACCAACGAGGCCAGAAATACCTACCTTCAGATTGGGCAAGCCGTCTTCGAACCACTGCCGCGTGCTGACGGCGCGATCGGGAAGTTGCCACGCCAGCTTGACGGCCCTGGCGCGAATCGTGTGCATCAGCCCGGCCGGGCCGGCCCACGATTCCAGACTTGCGCTTTATTACCGTGATTTGTCGCAACGAGATTGGCGGGGTCGATCCATCCATGGATCGGTCAAAAGGGTCAAAAGCGACGAAAAGCTGCCATGTCGACCGGCCGAACGCTTGAGACCACGTAAAAACATAAAAAAGAAGCGCTTCTGACAGCGTCCATAGATGGCGCTATATCGGTAGTGCGTATAGCAATTTCCGGTGAGACTTCACTACGTAGTACATATAGCATCGTCCTTTTTTTTTTGCTTTTCGCCTCCATCAGAAAAGCGGCTGCCGCGGCCAGGAATCGAACCTGCGTCCTCGTGCACCGGCTAAATTTGAGCAACTTGCCAGTCCTTTGGAACGCGCACTAATTTTAGTACGCGATACGGATAAATCGTGTTTCATCAAAGGCTGTGGCTAGCATTACGTGTAGGGGAACTGTGACCTTTGCTGAAGTTGCGACGTACCAGACACTCTCAAGCCCAAGCCCCGTCCGCTATGTCGATTTTCACCCCGCGGGACAAACCGCTTCAACTCACTTGCCGGAATCACTGTTTAAATTACTACTAATAATTAAAGATACTCGGACGTAAACTCTTGCCATGGGTACGTCTGGACGTAACTTCAGAGAAGACTGCACGATAAAAGCGGTCTGGATTTTTAACCAACAGGCAAAACTGCTTCTGCTCACTGGCCCAAGGAAATGATAATAGTTAATTACTATTGGTGATTACAGACAATCGGACGTAACTCTGACGACGGCGACGCCAGGGCGTAACGCTAGACACTCCCTTCTTTTCTTCAAAACACGCTCAGCCCCAGTCACCAACCGCGCAGAGGACATACCTGCTGCGACATACGTCCACGTCCGAAGTCATGCGGTCGTATTCTCGGTTCAATTGCTGCGCCTTGAGCTTCTTGATGCGGGCTTCGAGTTCGGGGTCGCGGGGTGCAGTGACAGGACTCGGCAAGCAGAGCTCCGAGCCTTCCAAGAGTTTGTGCAAGTAGACCGGTGGGCGGTCGGAGGACGCGTTTGCGACATCGCGCAAAGAACGCAGCTTCGAAAATGGCACGCCTGCTTCACCGCCGTTCAGGATGTCTTCCGCCGACTTCCGCAAGACTTCGTTGTAGATGCCGCTATCACGCACGTCCCTCAAAAACGTCTCAAGCACATCGCCGGGTTTTATTCGGACACCTTCGAAACTAAACAGCCCTTTTCTGTGCGGGGCCATTTTGATGTAGCTCTTAGTCGTGGATCTATGAATTAAAAGCCTAGTGTAGTTATATCTTGAAGCATACCGTAAAGCAGCGCTCTGTACAGCACCAACCTCACTTATTCTTTCTTTAGCCACTAGTTTAACTTTTTTTCAGTCAAGAAAGAGGAATAAATTTTCTAAAAACAACAATTTAATTTCTAACATGAGTACTAATAACAAGTCATTAGAAAAAAAGAAATAAACACGCAGGTGTTTAGGAGATTTTTGTTTGTTTTTGTAGCGCTGGGCGCCTGGTTGGAGCAGCGCCATCAACGCAGCCGACCAATCACAATCTGCGACGAGTCGGCGGACGCCATTGCGATAGCGTGCGTGGAACTTTCTTGGTGTCCGCGTTGCGCGCAGTTCGTCGTGGCCGGTATTCGTTCTGAACAGTGCCATTTCTGCTGCCGCCACTAACCCGACGACGACCCCCTGGGCCCAGGGCCTCGGCACAGGTGCGTGTTGGTGCGTTACCCTTCGTGGGCGACTTTTTCCTGGTTGTTGTGTGCGCCGTAGGAGCGGCGGTTGCGACTGCGACGAGCCAAGATGGCTCCGACGGCAGATAGCGTAGGCCTAACGACAAAGAAAACAATGTCCGAGCTACGAGTGATTGAGCTGCGCAGCGAGCTGGAGAAGCGCGGACTGGACAAAACGGGCGTGAAGGCCGCGCTCATCGAACGCTTGTCGCACGCCCTTCGGGACGAGGGCGAAGACGTCGATACGTTCGAGTTTGAGGTGCCGGCCGAGGCTGCTTCGCCGGTGAAGCCGGCGACGCCGGTGTCGGGAGCCAAGAAGCCGGTCACTAAGCGCGTGAACAAGAAGTTGGCCCAGGATGAGGAGACTCAGAGTAACGAGGACGCGCACGAGGGCGGCGAGTCTGAGGAAGAGGAGGAGGCTGAGATAGAGACGATCGACGAGGAGGAGGAAGAAGAGGCCGACTGCGGCGAAGAGAAGGTGAACAACGGCGAGGCCGAACCCAAGGAGGACGAGAAAGAAGCGGCCGGTGATGACGATGAGTCTAAGGAGGAGAAAAAGAACGCCAAGGAGGACGAAGACGGTGGCCAGGAGGCTGAACAGGCGCTGATCGTCCACGCGGACGACAATCACGACTTGGACGCGGACATCGAGGAAGACGAGTCCGCCACGGCCAAAGAGGGCGCCGAGGGCGAGACCGCTAAGCCGAGCGGCGCTACCAAGACGGCAGCCGCGAAAAAGGCCGAGGCGGCCAAGAAGGAAGCCGGCGAGGGAGCCAAAGCCGAGCCCAAAAAGGCTGCCGCGAAAACCAAGGCAGCCGGCGGCAAGGCCGTCAAAGCGACCGCCAAAGCCGCGGCCGCAGACAAGGAGCCGATCCGAAATCTGTGGGTGACTGGGCTGGCCAACACGACGCGGGCCGCCGACCTGAAAGCGCTGTTCGGCAAGCACGGCAAGGTAACCTCGGCTAAGATTGTCACCAACGCCAAGACGCCCGGAGCACGCTGCTACGGCTTTATGACCATGAGCACCGCAGAGGAGGCTACCAAGTGCATCCAGCACTTGCATCGCACGGAGCTTCACGGAAAGATGATTTCTGTCGAGCGCACAAAGCACGAGCCTGGAGGTGCTCTGCGCAAGTCCGAAGCCAAGACTGCAGCCGCAGCAGGCACCACTGCGGCCACTGCCAAGTCAGCAGCGGCCAAGGAGGGGAAAGAGACCACCCCGAAGGCAAAGGCAGCTACCAAGGCAAAGGCCAAAGAGGCTGCAGAAAAGAAAGCGGCTGCAAAAGACGGTGACGCTGATAAGGCCGAGGATGAAGAGGCTGCAGAGGAAGCAGTGGAAGAAAAGGAAGAGGCTGAGGAGGAGGAAGGCGATGAGGAAGGAAAGGGCAAAGACAGAAAGCACAGGGACGACAAGGAGCGGCGACGCAGTCGAAGCCGCTCACGCGAACGTTTCGGGCGCGGCCGTTTCTTCCGCAGCCCATTCATCCGGGGCTTCCGGTCGATCCGAGGCTTCAGGCGTCCGTTTATCCGGAGGCCCTTCTTCCGGGGACCATTCCGCGGCCGCATGGGCACCGACTTCAGGGACCGGGAGCCGTTCCGCCGCAACATGGACGAAGCCGCGTCTTTCCGCCAGAGGGAGCTTGAGCGCAGGCAGCGTGAGGAGGCCTTCCGCATTGAGCGTGAACGTGAGCGCCTCCGCGTGGAGCGCGAAAAGCTCGAGCGGGAGCGTCTGGAACTCTTGCGTCTCGAGCGCGAGAAGCAGCGCCTTGAACGGGAGCGCATCCAGCGGGAACGCGAGGAGCTTCGGCAGCGAAAGATGGGCCGGGCCGCCGAGTTTGGTGAGGGGCCCGGCTTGATGCGGCGGCCAATCAAGCGACCGTACGACGAGGAGCCTGGCGGTGGCGTGATGGTTGGCGGGCCGCCGCGCATGGAGGCCGGTGGCGATGCCTTCTGGAGGGACCGCAAGCGGCCCCACTTGGGCCCCGGACGAGACTATGATCGTGGCACCGACCGAGACGACCGGCGCTTTGACCGGCCCGGTGACTTTGGTGGGGACAGAGAGTTCCGCAGGGTCCCCAGGGACCGGGTGCCTCGCGAGTCGCCGCCGGTGCGGAGGATGGATCCGCGGTTTCCATCGAAGGAGGGTTTCTCCGCAGCCGGCGGAGCGTATGGGGCCGGAGCCAGATTTGGCGGTCCGCAGGCGACCGGCGGCGGGGGTGATCACTGGAGCTCTGGGGCACGGGGCAGTGGCGGCTACTCTTCCTCGGGGGTGGGCGGCGGATCGTGGAGCTCGGAAGCCGGTCGCAAGCCTGATAACCAATCATGGTCCTCGCAGCCGGACCGCTGGTCGGCGGGAGGGGGAATGGGAGCACGCGGGGCCATTAGCGGGGGATCGATGGGCCAGGGATCTCAGGGCTACAGCTCGGGAGCTGGCGGCATGATGGCCCACTCCGGCTTGGGTGGCGGAAGCTTTGGTGGCGCCGGAAACCGGTACATGGGCGGTGGCGGCGGCGGGGTTAGGCGCTACTGAAGACATGCACTTCTGTGTTGCACGAAAGAGGTTTACGTCAGCCCCGGCAGCGCGGTTACCTCGGGCAGAAGCAAGCATGCCTGTTGTTGAAAATGTGAACCCACCACCCGTTACCTCTTTTGTTGTTATTGTTTGGGCAGTGGCGGTGGTTCCTCTTATGTGAGCATCGACGAAATTGAAAGCCCGACGGAAAATGATGTAGGCTGCCGCCGGCCTTCCATTTCTTGTCATCTAGGTCTTGTCGCCTGAAATCATGTCGTAACCAAGAACCGAGAAAAAAAAGGGCGCTGTGTACTGCACCTGCTGCAGAGATTGTTTCTTTCCTTCAATGAGGCAATGTGCGATTGCAAAATGAAGATGCCTTAGGCTGAAAAATGGATCACAGGCCTCCTCATGTCATTCCAAACATTACGGCAGCTGGAGTATTGTTTTTAACCAGCAAAATGTATTGCATATGCATGGAATCGAAGGCAAAAGCTTGTGTGTATGACTGCAATGGGACCTTCGGTGAAAACGATTCCTTCGAAACGGTCTCGGCGAATGTGTGTTCAGCAAAACCAATGATTTCTGCAATGTTCAACAAAAATGTTTTCAACAATTGTGTACCGGAGAGAGTGCGGAAGACTGCGAAAAAAGTGATGTCCCCCTCAATTTAAAACGACCCCTTTCTCGAGAGAGAGAGATGCAAGTTCAAAATCATTCTGTACGCAAACATGTAAATAATTCAAAAGCATGACCGCCTGGATGCTGCATATTTCGTCACTGTCGGCGTTGGCTGTTTTTTCCTGCATCGGCATCGTCGCGCACTTTCGTAAAAAAAGCGGATTTTTCGGAAAGTCTGCGTCGTGTACCCTAGATTTTTTTTTTTCCCCCATCCCTCTTCTTTCAGCAACCGAAAATCGGTAACGGTAGCATTGTTACTTTTGTTTGCATTGCCATTGCCTCATTTGTCATTGTGTTGTGTACCAAAGCAGCAAAGGCATTTCGATCAACTTTAAACTGTCCCTGCCGCCATGAAGTTGCGCTACGATTATTTAACTTGATCAAAATGCTTTTGCTGGATTTCAGTAGTGTGCTGTTGCCTTTTGTTGGGTTGTCGCTGTTGTGCCATTGCCCGTCTCAGAGTTGTGCTACTTGAATAAACGCGACTTCTTTTGGGAAATAAGGTAGTGTACCTTTTTTTTTTTTTTTTGTACAAACGAATGTGCACCACTAGTTGGGCATAAATCTTCCATGTCACATGCCCAGCTTTTGTAGTTTCCAGCCTAGCTAACCAAGTTGAAAGGGCATTATTAGCCTTACGTAGTTTCTCTGGCAAGTGCATGCATTGCTGTGCCGCTAATTCTCTTTGAGCGTTTCATTTTCAGCAACCGGCTAGCCCACCCACCCACCTGGGAATCCCTTCAAGAGGTCCTGAATAAACATCATCCACCCCGTACCACTCTGGCTCTGTCTTCACTTCCGTCTGCGCGGTGGCTTTGGCTGCCGCCTTATCTGACCTTCATAAGGGGAGGCAGGAAGTCTGGCCATCGAGGAAATGAACCGCTTGATACCGTAATAAGTCTGCACCATAGCGCCTTTTGTCGAGAGTTCATTTGGTCGAGATGCTTTTAGAAGCACTGTTGGCGCTCCAAGGCCTGTACGCCGTTCGCTGTCTCGGCGGTAAGCAGTGTTTAACCATAGCTTGCGTGCTAGATCAACTATGCTTGGCTTTGCTCATGAGCAGTAACTTGTGCAAGTGGTACACTGGAAAGGCTGGGTTCCTGAATAAGAGCCTTTATTACATCAGGAATACGCTAGGTCATGAGGGTGAAATTTGAGTAGGTGCGATGTGGACAGTTTTTAAGTTGGAAGCTGGTTACGAAGGCGCGCAAGAGGCCCCGTGGGGTGAGGAGAGCAGGCTCGGCCCTAACTGCTCGCGCTAGACCGCCTTCTAGAGAGTAGTGCGCAATTGAGTCAGCGTGGAGGTTTCCAGTGTTCGAGGATCGATGTATGAGGAGGAGGAGGGTTGAAAGTTCTGTAACGCATAAATTTCGGACAGTGCCAAATTAGGTGCTGGGGATTGGCGAGCCGGAGGGAGGCGCAGAAGGGACGTCGAGGTGGCAGGGATGGAGTGTACCATTTACGGAATGTCTCTGGGGTTAAGCTAGCATTGGCAAAATATTTGTAAAAATTTCAGTTCATCTTGGGAGCGGGGCAGAGCAGATAAATAGAGTTCACTTGTGAATGCATGACTTCGACAGCCTCTGTACTGCAAATGAGCTTCCGCACTCTTGTAAAGCAATCGGGGCCATGCCATCACCACTTTTACTAGATGGCGTTGGCCATACACGGTCACTGCAGTAGCACGCCAGTGACCTTAAAAGCTCCGCACGAGGCCTGCACTTATTGTACGCGCAGCTGTGAAGTAGGGGACGTGTGCTAAACTAAAACGTATTATCTTTTGTTGAAGCTAAGCAATAAAGTATCGAGTCTAAATGAATCGTCAAATTGAAGCCGTGGAGCTTCGTCGGCCATTTTTGGTGCTTGCAGACGGTGACGTGGGCATCTGCTATGTAACAGCGGGGCTCTTCGATTTACAGTCTCGGACTCGCCGCGGACTCCCCGAGAAGCAGTCCGGCATTCGATTTTCCCATGTATCCCTATGGCTTCGGGGGATCCTCGGACTACCCGCGGGCTATCCGCGGTGAGTCCGAGACGGTAAATCGAAGAGCCCCAGCGTTTCTGCCCATTCTTTTCACGTAAAGCGGGCGCTGCACGTAAGTACAAATAAACTTTTTCGGTCGCACAGTCCCGTACAGACTGGTGGTGCTTTGGCATGAAGACTTCGTCAGCGACAATGCCCCGCTCATATGGGACTCTGACGACAACAGCTGCTTCTCGATGCCTTCAGAGGTGAACGAGACTCTGGGATCCGTGCGGGTCTACCTCGACCACCCAGTCGACGGCGGCCTTACTAGGGTCGTCTCGGAACCAAGTGAGAGAGCTAGTTTATTGCAGATCCTAAAGGGAGGGACTTGAATCACCTTGAATGTCTTTGAAGTGTATCAACTGCCTTATCAACGCGCTTCACCTGTTCCCTGTTAAGAGCGGCTCGTCATGTGACGAGTTAAAATAGTTAAGACCTCGGTTAAAATTGTAATTATAAAATTACTTTATCAACTACCCCAGTAACCCCACTTGGGGTCGTAAAAATCCGTAAGAGGGGGCGTGCTACCCCCCCCCCCCCCCCCTTCCCGTGAAATTACAGTTACAGGTTACAGCAAAAAGCTTTTCTGCTCAGCGGCCTTGTCCATAGCTAATTGGCTATTGAAATAATTATAATTGCAGCTGTCAACGCTGAACAACTTTTTTGCCTCAGACATAGGGTAAGCTAGTAAAAGACATTTGACCTCAGAGGCAGTCAAAGCAGGACGAGTGACGTCACATTGCCCCGCGAAATTCAAAATGCGCTCGCTGCCGACGGTAACTATTACCTCTTTTTTTCAGGACCAAATGTCGTTTATTACCTGCTTGCAAACAACAGCAATGGTTTCCCAACAGCTGAACAGGACGACATAGAAGGTGCGCAGTTGAATAGCGTACTCAAACGACGTAGCCGATGCTGCTACGTCGATGCAACACACTAAATTTGGCTTCTGATCGGCCCGCAGATAATGTGTGGATCTACAGCGGCGAGCCTTCCTACAAGGTCCGGGGAGTCGACATACATAGCGTAACGAAGCTCTGCGAAGTGTCCATTTTTAACATCAGTGACAAGACGGGTGAGATCAAAACGCTCTCTTTCTGCTTGGCTTTATTGCGATAACGGCAGCTTGAAGATCAGCTGACACGGCGATCTGCTTGCAACGGCTTTTCTTTTTATTTGTAGCAAGTGGAATAATGTGCTCCTCCAATTGATTCTTTAGACCTCCCCCCACGAACTTCCAAGCAGACGCAAGCAGGCAACGACTGGCACTTGACCTGGGAACTAATCTTATGCAAGTTTTCATGTTAAACTTATTTTTATTTATTACTTCATTTAACAACAACAAAAGAAAATAGCTACTAACTGCTGTTCATGTGAATTTCTCCAGTTGATGTCCTGACGGTCGTGTTCATTGTGGGCGTAGTCTCATCACTGCTGTATTGGAAAAGGTAACGTAAAACACGTCTCTTTTCTATCCCCAAAACCAGATAACCTGTGTGAAACCCTACCTGATAATGTGGCTATTGTTTTCTTTTTTGAAGTGCAGAGGTGCGCTGCCTGACACAAAAATGTAGAACAGGGTGAATTTTGTATTCACCACAATGTGTAATTCACCCTGTTCTACGCTTTTGTGTCAGGCAGCACACCTCTGCACTTCAAAATGTTAGAACTCCCAAGCCTTGCTCGCCTGTGTTACATTGCACATAAATCTAACAAACAGTCAGAATCATTCCAGCAAATAATTTTGGGCAGTTGCTTCTTTATATCGCCCATACTACTTGACAACGCAACTTACAATTTTGCAAGTAGTCAAGGCAGAAAAAAAACAGGATTTGAAAGTTTATCCGTTGCTTCCTTAGTCATTAAACTTTAAGTGTTTCAAGAAACTTACACACAGAAGTGGGCTCATGCTCAAGCTGGGGAAGCTTTGCACGGCCAGTTAATAATAATAATTAACCACAAAGAATAACACCAGTAAACAAACAAGAGAAATGGTCATTACACCGCCTGCCAGCTGAGTGAACTCAATCACCGCAGAATAAAGCTTTAATTCATACAATGCATAGCTTCAAGCTAGTGCTCTTCCCACAGGGGGTAAATGATGGTTTGTTAAACAAGAGCAAAAAGGCAGCTCTGGGACTTGATCACCAACATTACTATCAGCAGCACAAACATTGGTCGTTATTTCTCCAAAAGTTTTTCTAAACCTCCCATCCTCCCAGCTCTCCAGTTTGCTTTGCCACTTTTTGTTTTCCACTACTCCTTATCAAGTCCTAAGCATCCACTCAGACATGTCATCTGCGTACTGTATAACCCTAAGCATTGAAAGTACAATTTAACTCCCACACTTAATTTGATTGATTGATTGATTGTAGGGTTTTAACGCGCCGACACAGCGCAGGCGATGAGGCGCGCCGTAGTGGAGGGCTCCGGATTAATTTTGACCACCTGGGGATCTTTAATGTGTGCCGAAATCTCGTACACAGGGTGTTTTTGCTTTTTGGCTCCATCAGAAAAGCGGTTGCCGCAGCCGGGAATCGAACCCGCGACCTCGTGCTCAGCAGCGCAACGCCTTAGCCACTGAGCCACCGCGGCGGTTCACTTAATTTGAGCTAAGATGCCTCTCGGCCAAGTTTCAAGTGTTGATGCCAAGCACCTTTCTCTCTATGGCTGCTTTAACATCTTTCCAAACCTTCATTGCACGCCATCAATCTATCAATCAATCAATCAATCAATTTATGAATATGTGATAACTACCGTAACCCTATTGCCCAGGCGAAACCTTGCTCGCCTCTGCGGCCGAAAAATCCCCGGACTGCCCCCAGAGGAGCGACCGGACGGACCGGTCCTGCCGGTCTCTGCAGACGACGAGGACGACACCGACGACACTGTCACGTTCACAACCGACGACACGGCGGCTCTCTTCCACAGCCGCATTTCCCCGCGAGCCGGGTGGCTTCAGCCGTCACAAGCCGACGGACAAGCAGACCACAGCCACGGCTCAAACCCAGACGTGATATCCGACATCGCCTTTGTCAATCACTTGCTGGAACACGAGTGCGCCGTTCTGGAGCCTCCGACAATCCTAGATGATGTCTGTGCTGTGGATGCCAAGGTCGTGGAGCACAAGTAGCCCGTTAAGTGAGCGGGGAATGGAGCGTTCGCGAAGAATGCGTCCCATGTACACAAATCGCTAAGTTTTACGAATCATCCAGGATCTTCTTGAATCTCAGCTACTTTGTGGCGTAGCAAGATTAAAATGGGAAAAAAAAGTGCCCTGAAAAACAGCCTGCACACCTCTCTTGCCAATGAAGAAAAACTAGTGGTCAACGTTTGTTTGCAAGCTCGGTTAAGGGTAATTCACGAAGACTAACAGACTCTTGATTTTAGTAAGCAGAACCCAAGAAACATCTGCTTAAGATGAATTTTTCGATAAAACAAACAACTTATTTACTCCTTTTGAGTTCGCCTTAACAAGACGCGGGCACATTTTACAGCGCACTTTCCCCTCACAACGAACTAAACTTGTACTTTGTCTTCACGGTCGCTTTAAAACAAGGCCTTTCGAGGTTATGTAGGTGCCAACTGGTCTTGAAACTGCAAAAGCATTTGCAAGCAATAAAATTACCCGTTATTGTGTGCGTTCCCTATTACTCAAGATAACACTTATACACTCTACATTAAGCCAGGCTTGCTATGATTACAGATTCACAATCTCAACTCGCTTAGACAGTGTATTCAAGCCAACAGCTAGCTACGAATGACCAACTCGCAAATTTCAACAAAAGACTGTTTGGTTTATCACAAACTTTCTGCCAATAAAGCCTGTGGCTGATCTCAACATTGGTGGCTGTCTCTTTCCAGCAAAGCTTCCTTCAAGAAAATAAACTTTCCTTCGAATGAGTGGCCCTTTCACCGTTTTAAAAACTACAAAGGTAGGATTGAAGAATGAAGGAGGAAAGACTCAAAACAACTTCGAAACAAGCGCATCTTTATTCCGAGTACTTCAATCAGCATGCGTGTGTGTGTGAATTAAGTCAATAATCTTCCTGTTCCTTCGCTTATCGAAAGTATTAAAAAACGCACCCACAAATGTCAAAGTAAGAACAGCGCTCCGTGGCTGCTTTTGAAGCCAAACACGAATGCTCCTGACTAATAGACGATGACAGCTAAATGTCATTTCAATCAAACAAGTTCTCTGAATGTAATGTCACTAAAACAAATGAGCAGGAGGGAATATAAAGCATTCTCAAAACATCTTGTGACATATACTTTATACTTCACTCGGAAAAACTGGATTTGTGGCCAATTCGTGTAACTAAAATAACCGCGCTGTGTAACAGGGATTAAGAGACTACCAACCGATATGTCTCCATGACACACTATAGGGTTCGTCTTTCTGAACTAGCCGGTGCAAATTGTCCACTCTGGACGCAATGAAATGAAAGAATGCGTGTCGCGACGGTGGGTGGGCCGATTGTGAGACTAATGTGTGGCAAACGTAAAACTATCACAGTCTTGTGGGCAAACAACGGTAACAGTAAACACGATGAACTGCTGACGTGGTGGCAGGTGGTGGCATGTGTGTGCACGGAAGTAATGCCAGACTGCTGACGAAATGGTGGGGCCTGGTCCGTCTCTGGAGGGGAGGAGCCATTATGTCTTGAGACCTGCAATGGCAAAAAGAATAAGGTCAGATGGGTTTATGGTGAGAGTGGTGTGTGGCGTGTGGTAGTGAGTTAAAGGAGCCATGAAGACAAAATACAAGTTGGGTTTATTAGAAAGACTGCTTAGTCCCGATAACAATGATACCAATATCATCGCAATCTTCGAACAAATAACGGAGATATTAAAGAAAACGTGTGAAGCAGTCGCGACCCCCTAGCTGATTTCCCGCAACTTTTCTATGATGTCACAGAACCTTGTTTGTGCGATTGGCGGCCGCCTAACTGACCTGTCGCGACGACACATGACTGGACGTCTGTAATGGGGCCTCTAGTTCCATTTGACCTCATCACTTTAATGTTAACGTGCCGTTAACGCATTGAAAATTGTGTTTTATTGTTGGCCCGTATGACGTCATTCTTGCTCATAACACGTCACTGTAAAAGTTTTTAAAGGAGCCATGAAGAGAAAATACAACTTCGTTTAATTTGAAAGAACTAGGATTCAGTATCTCACTCAGCTCCATTACAGCCACAAAAGATGTTTTTTTAACGAAAAAAAAGCAAGAAGTATTTAAAAACTTTCAAATTTTGCGCCACAGTGACGTGTTATGAGCAAGAATGACGTCATACGGGCCAAGAATAAAACACAATTTTCAGTGCGTTAACTGCACGTTAGCATTCAAGTGACGCGGTCAAATGAAACTGGAGGCCCCATTACAAACATCCAGTCATGTGTCGTCGCCACAGGTCAGTTAGGCGGCCGCCAATCGCACAAACAAGGTTCCGTGACGTCATAGAAAAGTTGCGGGAAATTGGCTAGGGGGTCGCCACGGCTTCACACGTTTTCGTTCATATCTCCGTTATTTGTTCGAAGATTGCGATGATATTGGTATCATTGTTATCGGGACTAAGCCGTCTTTTTAATAAACCCAACTTGTATTTTGTCTTCATGGCTCCTTTAAATGCTTCTTGCTTTTTTTTTCGTTAAAAAAACATCTTTTGTGGCTGTAATGAAGCTGAGTGAGATGCTGAATCCAAGTTCTTTCAAATTAAACGAAGTTGTATTTTCTCTCCATGGCTCCTTTCACTATTGGTTCACAAGCTAGCCTTGACTCCCAGAGAAAACTTTCCGTAAAACTAATGGACTGCTTCCAAAAAGGCTGCCGTAATTCCGTTGTCAGGGTGCTCATTTTTAGCTCGCTGACGGGGGCTCAAACAACACATTCAGTATTCTATTCTCTTTTCATAGGGGTTATACTGTCATCCCCCAATAAGAAGAAGATGAACTGAAGCAATTAAAGAAAATTGAGCTCATAATGCCTACGTGTAAAAATAGGCGAAGAAAACTGAAAATTCAAGAGAGACAAGACGCACACAAGAGTTTACTTTGCAAACACATTAATGCATAAGCATTCCTTGGGGCCTTCCCCCAAGAAATCTGTAATGCATGAAACGAGTCTCCGTATAAGTATGCATGGGCCATATGGGGTATCTAATAAGGACCCTTAATAGATAATAAGCCCCTTCAATAAAATGCTTCAGGGCCTCCAAGGCAAACATACGTATACAGTAGAATCTCGATAAACGGAAATCGCTTAAACGGAATTGCCGCTTAAAACGGAACAGGAGCCTGTAAGTTGGTTGGTTTTGTATTCAGATAGCGTAAAAAAACTCTCGGTAATCGGAACTAAAATTTTAGCGTCGCCGTATAAACGGAACCAGAAATGGATCGAGCTCTTGTGAAACCCATTGGCATGAGAATCAGATTTTTACGGTTCCGGCCCCCCCCTTTTTTTTCTTCCTCCATGTTTTTTTTTAGCCTCATTGGCCTTGTAAGCCTCGTCTCGTTCGTGGTGAGCCATGTTAGCGCAACGAATGCAACAAGACGTCCGATGTTACAGGTCTCAGCTCCTGCTGCCTCATTCATGCCATCGTTCTATTCGCGCTACATTACCGCGTTGCCGTCTTTCAAATTTGGTGGCTCGTAAGCACTCACGAAGTCGAGCCCTCTAGCCTCCGTGAAGGAAGGAAGGAAGGAATAGTACAGGAAAGGCAGGGAGGTTAACCAGAATACTGTCCGGTTGGCTACCCTACTCAGGGGGGAGGGGATACGTGAAATGAAAGGGAAAGAAAGGACAGCGGTACATATTAAAGGAGAAAATGAGAGAAAGATGCAGTTGCAAAGACTCAAACAAAAATAATTGATGCATTTTGTAGTGCACAGCGACTCATTGTTGCCAAATCAACTTTGTGAATGCTGAGCCTAAACCTCTTGTTTTCCTGCTTTCTGAGAACCTATCAGCTACATTCACCTTCTAGTGCTTAGAGTTCCATGGAATGGTATTTTAAGAGTGTGTATGCACATAAATTTCCACTTTCACACATCTATCTCAGTAAACGAAACTGCTGTTAAACGGAACTAATTTTTTCGGTCCCTTGAAGTTCCGTTTATCAAGAGTCTACTGTATAGGTGTGTGTGTGTAGATGGGCCCCTAGACAGAATGTGTACGCACAATCTGACAATTCCTACTTGGAAGGTTCTACAAACTTTTATATTCATAGGATAACTCGGCCTTCTGCCTCGAAAGTTTGCCGACCCCTGATCTACAAATTGACATTAAACCTCAGGGTCTCTTTAGAGCCAAATAAGTAGCACCATGGCTTCTCTTTTGAGGTCATCTGGGCCACTGGATATCGACACAACACTAGGAATTTCACAAATCAAGCAGAGACATTTTCATGACGAAAACTTGGAGACAAATTTTTATACATCTCTAAATTCAAACATTCTGCAGGCTTGCAGCAGTATCATAGCCTCCCTATGTGGGTTATGTTACAACTTCACAGCAAAGTGTGTTGTGCCGTGAAGCTCCTACGCAGTAACACTGACTAGGCCTTCCATGGCAGCGATTGCGCAAAACATACAGGGACAAGGAAGAAAATACAAGAACAAGCGCACACTAACTGAATTTTATCAGTGAACTGAGACTTTCGCCTTGCAGTCAGTGCATTCTACTTGCTTAATATATGCTTTTTCTGTCTACATAGTATGCTGTGTGTTGCTTGAGCAGCCGCTTTGGTGCAGCCTTTCTCGTATCAAATGTGCGGGCAACACGTCAGGATTTTTTTGCTTTTCTGGCAGGCTGAAATTGGGGGTGCAGATTATATGCAGGGGCGGGTTATACACGCGAAAATATGGTAACTACATAACACGGCCACAACTAAAAAATTGGCCACGGTCCCACCCCGAGAACGTGAATGTCCAGCGAAGCTGTATCAAACACCACACATGCTGATGGGAGGTATGTTGTCAATTGCACTGGGCTTCCTGGGCGAGAACTGCTAGGTTTTGCCTGTGACGCTGTTGAGCAAGACGAATTCGTTCCTTTTGTCAAGCACTGTATTCACGCCATTCCTCTGGTGTCTTTCCGTGGTCTACCTATAGCAGTCTTAGAATGAACTGAATGAGTTTACGCAGTTTTCCCTTCACACGAGCGCCTCAAATGACGTCAAACGGCCCTTTTGAAAGCAGCTGCAACCTAATCTTTACCAGGACAGCGTCAGAAGGTGTTCCTGTTGTTCAAAGGGCCTTATCATCCATCATGCAGTTTCATGCTCGTATTTTGGCTTTCTTTACTAAAACGACTACTGATCTCTATGCTGTAAGCCTGCCTAACCTGACGCATGCGCTCGGTGTCTTGGTCGAGAATTGCTGGGTCCTGCCTGGGATTTTTCTTTCCGACACGAAATTTCCCGACCAACGAGAGGCTAACAGCTTTGCTGTAATAAGAGCTAAACGAATCTGCCAGTGGGCTTTCTGGTGTGCTTTAACACACACACTCAGGTAGACCTTCCTGGCAGAGCCACGGCTACAGTGTGATGCGTGGTAAGCCTTGCCAGGTGCAAAAAAAAAAAAAAGAGCCTCACTTGGTTGTACTGTGGTCAGGCTCTTCAGCATTTTGATGACCTTCTTGCCGCCGTAGTGAATGGCGCTCCACAGCCCTGAAGACAAGGAAGTGAGGGTGAGATACAACTGTTACGACAAGTCCTCGGCGAAGCCAACACACTATCACTGTTAGAAACATGCCTCCCTCTGCGCTTATCTAAACCACGTAGAAGCAAGAAAATCGAGATTATTTTAACTGCCCTTACCTAAACTAAGTTGAAATGCTCTTGTCTAAGCACACGTTCTGCGATGAAAACAAAAAAAAGTGCATCTCCTTTTTTTTTCCTCTCAACAATCTAACCGCATACGGCGGCTTTTAATTTTGAGTGGCTGAAAAACTGTGATCCCACGTAAAGTTGGCCTGAGTCCCCACTGTGCAAAGGGTACAAAAGTGGAATGGCAGATTAGGAACAAACGGACGTTGTAATCCTGCCAGGAAATTTTTCAGTTGTTAATCGTTTCGCCCATCTTTGAAACGGTCAAAGAGCAAAGGAAAAAAGAAAAAGGAAAGCCACAAAAGATTAGCTTGGCAACTTCCCCATTCTTCTAATGCAAAGCACTCTCTCGCTACTAATAATCCCAATTTCAAAGGCCACGCCGTCTGCCCTCTTGTGCTGTTAACATACAAGGGCTTGCACCCACACACACACACTCAAACATTACACCATCATCACACACCCTGACCTTGATCCCAACAGTCTACGGTGGCCACAAGGCGAAGTCACTATGGACTGACATAACCAAATTATGTGCCTCACAGGCCTGTGCAGAGCTTGCGGTAAGCCATGAGTGGCCAACAATAAGATTTGATACAGCAGTCGGCTGCTCTCAGTAAGGCCAGAAATTTCAGAGGGGGGGGGAAGGCCCAGATCTATTCGCCCTGTTGTTCAGCACCGTCTTCCTGGCCATTGTGCCACACAATGCTGGCAGACACAAAATCATTTGAGGATCGGTAACAATGCCAACATGCACACAATAAAAATGTCCGGAGGTTTACTAAGTCATCCCTGTTATTCTTCAAGAAAGTTCGTTCCCACGCTTCGTCCACCACTTCTCGGGGTTTGCGGAGTTTGAGCAACGTGCATAAGTTATCAGAGCTGGTTTGCCCAATTACGGGACGATAATGCCCTACCTGCCACCATGGTTGCCGGGTGCAAACCAGCTACAAGTGTGCGTGAAGTTCTGCCCCATCGGCAAGGATGTTTAAGCCAGCGCTGAACTCCTGAAGGGTGTTCAAGCCAGCGTTCAATGGCGGTTCTGTCTAACCTCTCCAGTTTCAGCCTCAGAGTGAAATTGAGGGACGCATATGGATACAAATACAGTTGAACCTCGTTATAAGAGACACTGATGTAAGAGACAAATGGGTATAAGAGACACTATTCACCCACATGGTTGGCTGCCCTACCTTTCCCATTAAATCGACCTCTTTTATAACAGACATCGGATGTAGAAGATTGGTTATAAGGGACAAGTCTTGAAGTTTAATCGATAATCTCGCTTGTAACAGACATTTTAACTTTAGATGCAGTGCCACCAGTGACTCATTGCAGTTGCTTCCATTGTGGAAACACAGGTGGGCGACAGACACCTGCTGTCGCTATTTATTATAACTTCAGCAAACACACAGTGGTTCAGTCACCTATGAAATGCCGATAAGCCTTGCCAATGGAAATGCAACTTACAGAAGTGGTTGAAGCTTACTGCCATCCATTGGAGCACGACCGCACATGCAGGTTCTGCCACTCGCATAGCTCCCAATTAAGAAGCATCGCAGATGTTGAGTCCTGCAAGCGTAATGAATAGCCGGCGCACACAGTGGAAGCTGTGCGCTCTGGCTATTCATCAGGCTTGTGAACTCAACATCTACGATTCATCTTCCACAAACAAGGAAAGGGAAAAAAGCTCGTAGAATCAATTGTAAAAAAACAGTGTAAATACAGTCATGAAGCAAACAAAGTTTCATAAATTCTGGGGCCAAACATTAATTAGAATGAATCTTTTGAAACATGCTGTAGTGTTCTTTTGAGCTTATTTTAGTCATACGGTGACCACATAGAACTATGGGTTGATCAGTTAGTGCAAACATAGTACCCTGCTTATAAGAGACATCTCTTATAAGAGACAGAAACTGCTCCCCGGTACGTGTCTCTTATAAAGGGGTTCAACTGTACATCACGTGTACCACTCGCACCATTTCACATTATTCTGTGCCCCATTCCCTGCTGGTGGGAACTTGACAACTGAGGCGGAGGGGTCCGGTACAGCTGGCATGCCTCATTTCAGCCACTGGTTCGTTTCCAATCTTTGATCAGGGTCTCCAAGATTCGAACCAAAAAAGGCTTTCGTGGGCTGGCTTGTCCTTCCAACTTGAGCTTTACCCTCTCTCTCTCTCATGGGGTGTGCCAATTTAGTCAGTCTGGAGATTACCACTACCTAGCGTCACTAAATAAGCTACGCTTACGAGTACCGCCCCTTCGTGCACCCGGAACAGTCTGGGGGCCATTTTGTTTCTGGCTTGCAGTGTCCCCAACGAAACCACTGCCGGTTGTGACGAGCAGAGTGCGACCGGCCGCTCTAGCGTCCATGCAGCAGAGAGAAAGAGAGAAAGAAGAGGCGCCCAGAAACAAAATGGCTGCGCCCATATATAAACAAACATCACGTGGTGCCGACCGACCAATGAAACTCCTGGCGGCACTCAACAATGAGAGGAAATAGTGCCCATACTCTAAAAGCCTTTATTTAGTGGCGCTACTACCACCCACTCAGTCTTGTTTAGTGCCGGCGTCATGGCAAGTCACTCTAAGAAGAAATTGATCTCATCCATGTTCTCGTGAAAGAGTAGGTATTTTTCCCGTGTCCGTCTCTGTGATCACAACAAGCGCAACTTAGCTTCAAAGCATGTTACACCAACTGGCCGGACATCAAGCTTTACTCATCCAGTGCTCGCCGGTTTGTACCTTCTGCTCTATCTGGCACTCATGCATCCACTGGATAGCAATATAGCATACAGGGGGACTACAAAGCAAATTTTATACTAAGGACCTCAAAGCTTATGCAAGGATTACGAGCGGGGGCTGCCGATTAACGCTTTTATTTTTGTTTTCAAAAGCATAAAAGAAGATGAACTTGATGAAAGAAGCAATCGATTGTCATGGAGATGTAAATGGGTTCCCAAACCAAGGCCTGGATGTTTGTTCAGAGAGCTCAATAATTAAGCCAATCGGCTTCCTGTACTTTATCGAACATCCGGGCATTACAAGAAAATTTCTGTTGCCCCAAAACTGTGCTGAGCTGAGATTAGCTCAAGCAGTGCCATCTTAGATTAAAAAACAGGGCGAAATTTTTGGATCTATACAAACTTTTTGCATGTAGAATTTCATGGAAATCGCTGGTTTAGCTGTGACCTCAGACAGTATCCTGTACGCACTCTTTGGCAATTCCAAAGTAGTTTTAAAGGAGCCATGAAGACAAAATACAGGTTTGGTTCATTAGAAAGACTGCTTTGTCCTGATAATAATGATACCGATTTCATCGCAAACTTCGAAAAGATAACGGAGATATTAAAGAAAACGTGTGGAGCAGTGGCGACTCGCTAGCAAGTTTCCGGCAACTTTTCAATGACGTCACAAAATCTTGTTTGGGTCATTAACGACGGCCGAACTAATCAATCGCCCGGACACATAACTCGATGGCTGTAGTGGGGCCGCTAGTTCCGTTTGATCAAATCACTTGAATGCTAACGTGCAGTTAACACACGGAAAATTATGTTTTTGGTGCTGGCCCATGTGACGTCACTCGTGCCGGTAACACGTCACTGTGGCGCGAAATTTGAAACGTTCTTAAATTTCTTGGGTTTTATCGGTTCAAAAGCGTCTTTCATGGCCAGAATGGAGCTGAGTGAGGTACTCTTTAAAGTTAAACAAAGTTGTATTTTGTTTTCATGGACCTTTTAAGCACACCACTATGGAAAGAGATTTCCTCGCCATTTGCTTGAGCACAAGGCGAGGCCACGGCTGTTCGTCGAAAATGTTTGAAGGACCCAGAGTTGAGCTATAAAAAAATTGTGTTCGGCCAAAGCCTACAGGCAAGAGATTTAAGGTTAGGTTACGGGGTTCAATGCACCGAAGCTGCACATGGGCCATGTGGCACACCATAAAGGAGGACTCCGGATTAATTTTGATGATGATGATTTCAGGGTTTAATGCGCTGACGCAACGCAGACGATGAGGCGCGCCGTAGTGGAAAGCTCCGGCTTAATTTTGACCACCTGGGGATATTTAACGTGCGCCGAAATCTCGTACACACGGGCGTTTTTGCTTTTCGCATCCATCCGAAAAGCGGCCGCCGTGGCCGGGAATCGAGCCCGCAAACTTGTGCTCAGCAGCGCAACGCCTTAGCCACTGAGCCACCGCGGCGGGTCGGATTAATTTTGACTCCCTGGGGTTCTTAACATGCGCCGAAATGTTGACACACGGGCACTTTCGCTCTTTGCCCCCATCAGAAAAGCAGCCACCACGGCCAGGATCGAACCCACGATCTTGGGCTCACTCAACAGCGCAACGCCTTAGCCACTGAGCCAACATGGTGGGTACGGACAAAAGATTTGAAAACTTTTCGGTGGCACTAGGGTGGAGTCGCGGTTGAAAAGGTTGTTGCAACCGAGGATATACTGTAATGAATTACCTGGGCGCCACGCTACCTCAAGTGTAAAGAACCTGGCTGCAAGAAGCGTGGCTTTTATTAAAAGCCAGTTCGGTATTCAAGAAACATAATCCTGGTCATTCCGCATTAAGATTTCTGCTTCGTCTCCGCACTCAGCCCAATTTCCACACGAGCCCAGCTACTTCAAGGCCTGTGGCTCAGCCCATACACACAGTGCAGCGAAATCTCAAAAGAGAAACATGCACGGTGGGAATATACTAAATCAACCATTTCATATTTCGCCACAAACACCACAAATTGGCGTGACTCTACTAATCTTTAGTACTAGTACAGTGAAACCCCGGTAATACGGCTTTCAAGGGACCGCGCGAAAGCTTGTCATATGACCCAGGTGTCGTATGACCAGGGTGCGGCGGGTACAGTTCAGTAGACGGTCTCACGCCGCAGGTGGGCCAAGAATTTATCTAAACCACTATATTTAGCTCGTTCTCACGTAATTTGCAAACCCTTAGCTAAAATCACAAGTTTTATATTTAAAAAAAAACCTCTTTGTGCCCCCCTCCCCACCGCAGTGTCTGTGCTAGCCCATTCCTATGCCTTGCGCACGCGAGATAATCTGGGAAGGTCAACGAGCCGAGCGAATCGAGAGGGCAAAAGGTGTGAGTGTAAGCGAAACAAACGATAGTACAAGGCGGTGATGGAAAAACCACGGGAAAGAAACGAACAGAGCGACAACGTAACTGTGAAAGACACTGATAAGCAGAGAGCCAAGAGAGAGGGAGATAGAGCGTTGTGAAAAAAAGAACCTCGGATCGAGCAGGCGAGAAAAGCGGGTGTTCGCGTTGCATATGTTTTCATATCGTCGACTCGATGGGAGCTTCAAAATTCGCGATCTGCCGGCCACCTGGACTTTGACTTCTTGCGGTTGGCGAGTTGGCGTCCTACTGCCGCGCGGAGTTGTCAAAGGTTAACTCCCGCCTGCCAGTATACCCGCCTGCTTGCTCGCGTCTGTTCAGCAAGTGGTCTGGCCCGCCTGCGGACCTTTGCACATCCAGTAGCATCAACGCGAAAGAAAGGTTTGGACAAGGCGGCAAAGTGGTGTAAAAGATGTCCCCGTCAGGGTCCGTCGTATGAAGTGGACCGCGTGCACCCAAGCGTTGTATAATTGGGTTTTTAATGCATTGCTTCTATGGGGAATTTGCTGGGACCGTGGTGGTCTGTAAGTAGCACGTCGTCTTAATAAGCGCGTCGTCGTAAGACCGGGGGGCGTACCATCGGGTTCCACTGCACCAGCAGCACCTCAAACTGAAAGCGTGTGGTGCCTGCCTTAAAAATACACTAACTAATCTGTTTCAAGAGTCCAAACGGTTATTGAAGGAGGCGAAAGCAGGGCCTTTGCTTTCTTACCTGCTGTGACAATACCTTTGGCAGTCTGGCCCCAACTTGATCGCCACACGATGCTCCCCACAGCTGTGGCAAGGAACAACAAGAAACGAGAATGAAAGTGTTTGCAACCACGAGCGGCAAATATTTCAAATTACCGGCTACAACTTCTGGCAGCTAAGAAACGAAAAACAGCAACGTTTACCGTCTTGAGCCCAATCTGCAAAACGTGCTCAAAGAACAATGCAACAATGCAAACGTAATTGGCAGAATTTGTAGCGGGTGGTTAAAAGTACAAAGCCGTAGGCACGGGCTTTCTAATAATGTACCCGTTTCAAAGCACAATGACAAATATCTGTGTGTCATTCTTTGAAGGTTGCAACCTGTTCCACGCAACTCAACATTCCCTGTTGTGTGGGCCTATTAAGCAACCAAGAAGAAATTAAATTTTGATTCATTCTGAAAATCTGGACACCTAGCAACCCTACCATTTTGCTCCGTGAAAAATATTGCATCTGCTGCAGAGTTGTTGCCATTTAAAAGGCAATTTTAAACTGCCTGCTTCGTTCTTAACCCCTGAAAGGTGCTGAAATTCCTTTTTGTTGTATACAAAGGCGCATACAAATATGGACAGTCAGTCCGTTAACAACAAGCCAAATGGATGCAGCCATCTATTGTCTTTTAGATCACTGCAACGTAGCGTGAGTGTTCCACACTTGTTTCGGACAATGAACGTTGGGCTCGGGTTTCCATATCTACCTACCACTAAACAACTTGAGCCCAATTGAGCTCACCAAGTTCCAATGGGAAAGCACTTGACCAAAGTCCCCCAACCGACTGTCTTTCGACTCGAATTGGTTTGACTGATTGTAGGGTTTAATGCACCGACGCAACGCAGGCGATGAGGTGCACTGTACTGGGGGGCTCCGGATTAATTTTGACCACCTGGGGATCTTTACCGTGCACCGAAATCTCGCACACAGAAGCATTTTTGCTTTTCGCCTCCATCAGAAAAGTGGCCGCCGCGTCCAGAACTCGAACCCGCGTCCTCGTGCTCAGCAGCACAACACCTTAGCCACTGAGCCACCGCGGCGGGTCTTTCTACTCCAAAAGTATTACGGCTGTTAGAAGGGCCACTGTTACAAGAGCCACACTAAGACTGCGTCATGCTCTGGAATGTAATTTGCACAAATTTGCACTTGCTTGCATTTGTTTTTACATCAGCCAATCCGTAAAGGTCGCCAGGAAGCACTATCAGCAAGTAGTGTGCGAAATTCCCGAAGACGTCCTTGCCACCCCTTTGTTTCCTCCCTAATAATACCAAAATGCAACGCATCTGTCATCCAAGCATGGAAATCGCTTAACCAATACAATGTTGTACGCTGTCTCCACGAGCCCGCTTTAACCGCATTACAACACACACACACCAGAAACAATAATTATTGCCAACCATCGCGGAAGATGTGTTGCCACATTGAGCAACATAGCAAGCGCGCTGTCATGCACTGCAGAGAAGTGTTCCATCATTACTTGGCATGGCCTGCCAAGAAGCTCAGAAGCACGGAGCAAGAATAAAATAGGAGGGGAAACTAAGCTTCCTGGGGCAGCCTGATAACGTCACGTGCACTTGGCGAACGTCAAGTTTCCGGCATCTGGCGGCAAGCGAAGGAAGTACGCGGTCATTGCCACGGCCGGTGCGCGCTCTGTTCGCGCTCGCCCAATCCAACTCGGCCGCGGCATCGCGTCGGCATTTCGCCGGGCAGCCGAAACATTCCATGGCCGAAGCGAGAGTGTGTGTGTGCTCTTCTGTGCTTCCGTTGGCTGAAGAGCCCGCCTTCGCGATTAATTTTCGGTCAAATTTAAACCGGCCGGTACGAGCGAATAAAAGGGGCGTTTTCTTTTAACGCATAAGCAATCTTGCGCGAGCAGCAAGCCCAAAATACAAACCTGTAAACGCAAAAAATGCAAAACCTGTAAGGGCACGGCCTTCTCTCGCATGCGATGCGCTCGAAGCGAGGTGAGTGCACCGGACAATTTATTGGTTATGTGACAGTGCAGTGAAAGGTGCTAGCATCACCGACGTTGCAAGACAATGACGCGCGCATGCGCGCGCTACTTGCAAGATAAACGCATGTTCCGTCCCCGCGTCTCGCAGCAGCTCGAGCGCATAGCGATTCATGCCTTGTGGCGAATGCTGCAAACAGCAGTAATGCTTTTAATACATTAAACCAGGTCCCGCTGTCAAATTGTTCACCGCCGCTGCTGCACAGCTCCGTAGGTCGCCGTAGTTATCATTGTGACATTATCAGGTCGCTTCCGTACACAGACGATGGCAACGGTAGATTTCCCTCCGGTATATGAACCCAAACCCAAGCGGCCCTCCACTTGGCATGCAGCACACCCAGAGTGTGCACCCTCACCCTCCTCGATGAAGAGGCTGCAGTGGGGGTCCATGGCGATGGCCTGCAGAACGTCCTCGAGGTCCCGGTGGCGGCCATCCTTGTTCCACACCCTGAGCAGGTGCGACTGCAGAGACTTGGGCAGCAGGTGCAGGTGGTGCAGCTTGGCGTCCGGCCCGGGCTCTTGCTGCCGGGATGATGAGGGGAACGCTTAGGTGACTCTGACATGCATGCACCGACTATGGCCTACTCTCGTAATACCAGCCAACCAGAGGCTGAGTGAATCTTACCGCTCGCTGGCTTCAACGAAAATTTGAAGCCAGGCACTTGACAATGGTACTTATGAAGCCAGGTACTTAACACGCATTAATATGTCCTTAACGCATGTTAAGGACATGTTAGTAAAAATTAAGAAGAAGAAGAAGGGCATGTTAAAATTAAGGAGAAGAAGGGCAGGTAATGCGAAGGCAAGAAAACTGTTGGTCATTAAGGGTAACAGAGCAGATCCCTAGAGAAGGCAAGCGTGGCAGGGGGTGGCAAAAGATCAGATGGGCAGATGAGATCAAGAAGTTTGCGGGGATAAAGTGGTCGCAGTTAGCACAGGACCGGGATAATTGGAGATCCGGGGGAGAGGCCTATGCCCTGCAGTGGGCGCAGATAGGCTGATGATGATAATGATGACTGAACAATGCGCAGCAACTTTCACAAGAGGCCGGCTGCAAGCATCGACGCGTACATCTGCGATGGCTTTCCACGCAGCTAACTCTCATGATGACAGCCAACTAGAGGCATAACGAGTCGTGCTGGTCATTGGCATCTCAGCACTCAGCCAGGCACTGAACACTACTTGACATGCCTGCAATGTTGCTTGGTTAGTGGCGAGAAAACCCGTTCAGGGACCAAGCAGTTGGGCTGGCTGATACTACCTCTCTTCCATGCGCACGCTTGCTTTGAGGGTGACAATCGACCACTAGAGTGAGGCACACGCCACCACATGTACTTATTTGATATCATTGTTGCTCAACCTAAGAATGTGTACGAGTGAAAGGAGCAAACCTTACAAATACGTGGTCACCATAAGTTTTTCACTCTTGACCTTCACGCTGTCACCGATGTACCGGTACAAAGCCCATAAGTGCCCATAAATGCCTATTTTTAGCATTGGCAGTTATATGAACACTATTTAGCCTGAAGATTCGCTTTTAGCGGAGTTTGAAATCATTATTTGTGTTACCATTCATTTGCGCATTGATAGTTCGGAAGTCTATGAGGTTTAACTTATTCCTCCAGTTCAACCAGCTCCCGAAAAACAACTGCTAGCAGCAGCTGAATGGGACGCTCATTTGCAGAGACAAAAGGCACAATTTTGAACCCCAAAATTTGGAGATGGTGCTATTTTGGCATGGCTTCCGCAATTTTCACGGTGATTCTTGGACTAGGCTCCGCGTGATCTCCAAACATATTCCTTAAAAACATGTGCGGCCACATCCTCATTTCTAGAAGCATACTCAAATCAAATTCTATTTTAGATTCAAGGGCTCAGCATTAAACAAGCCTTTGTTAGCAGATCTTTCCTATATTTAAAAGCCAACGTTGTAACTGAAATGCTCTATTTCCTCATTACTTAAAACTCCCGCTGCTGACGGGCTCTAAAATATGATTTTAAAGATGATAGTCTTTCCTGGGCTACTTAAACGCAGAAATTTTGGTCTGCCTGTCTGTCTGTATATCTGTTTATCTGTCTGTCTGTGCGACTCGATTCAGCCACCCGGCCATAGTGAAACTGAATCTGCCCAATAGTCTTATATACCCACAGCCATATCTAAATGTCTAAGTCAAGTGTCAATGTTCATAATTCATAGACGTTTGGTTTTTGCGGTAGCAAATGAAATACCGTATTTACTTGCACAATGAACCCACTCGCGTAATGAACCCTCCCCCCCCACTTTTCTTCTTGAGAATTTACTTTTTTGTCACTATGAATAAAAAATGCAGCAGGGATATGTTTTCATCTCAGCATGGTTGCTGATGCTGTAGACGATCGTGGCAACTTGATATCACGCCACAGTACACGCAGAAATGCTAAAAACACATTCCAACAAAAACAAATCTCAACTAGCCTAGCCGGAGACATGAGTGGGAATGCTGTGGCTCACAATTTAAAAATTGCGCACTTGCGGTGCACCACCTGCTGAACACAAAACAAACCTTGCGCCACAAAAACGTTGCGGCGTGCGAAGAAAGCGCAAAACGTACTCCGCACTCCTTCCCTGCTCTTTGCCGTTCCGGCTGGTTTTGGCGGCGTGCGAACAAAGCACTAAATGTACCCCGCGCTCCCCTGCTCTCGCTGTCCCGCAACTTTGCCATGACGCTCTGAGGTGGTGTTGTTCAGCTGTGTTCTGACTTTTTTTTGTGCTCCTGGTGTGCGCCATACGATGGGCCAGTACACGAGCTGCACAGACGGTTTTAAACTGAAGGTGGTGGGGCATGCGTTGATGCACATGGAAACCGCACGGCTGGGCGGCACTTCAGTGTTGACCCACTGTGTGTACGCTTACTGCGGAAAAGAAGGTTTTTTGTCGGTGAACAAGGATTATCGTGTCTTTCGTGGGCCCAAAGAAGGGAAGTTTCCAGGTGTCAGAAAAGAACTTCTGGAGTGCCTTGACAGCACGGACGACGGTGCGCTGTGGGACGACTATGAATGTGAAGCCGCAAGTGACTTCAGTGAGGAGGACAGCTCCATGGCAAGTAGGGGGCCGCTGGGATGTTAGAAATTCCATTACATAATCAGCCAGGTGTTTTTATGAAACTGGTAAGGCTCTGACGTGCTTCTTATAGAAACTTTATTGTGTCGAATTTCAACTTTTAAAAAACCTGTTGCAATTTTTTCCCGCATAATAAACCCTCCCCCCAAATTCATGCCAAATTTTCTGGAAAAAAAAGTGGGTTCATTATGCGAGTAAATACAGTACTACCTCAACTGCACAAAACCATCGCGTGCTGTTGCCCACGCCACTATAGCTCCTGGCGGAATTTTAAGAAATCAAATGGCAAAAGCAACAAAAGGTTCCACTAGATAGGTTTCACGTTCACTTAAAATGCATGTGGAGCAGGGCAACGTGGTTCTATAAACATTTAGTAGGGCACCTCCATTCACGCGCATCTCTGCCGTACGGCAGTGCTGGCATCCAGGCACCCGACTTGGAGCCGTGGAACACGGTAAATTTAAATTGACTTGAGCAAACCTCTAGCGTGTTATCTTGGGAGGAACGAGATGGGATAGGAACAGCATGAGAGGTGAGGGGGAAAGAGAAGGGAGGCGTTTACTTGGCGGGGTGCCAGTTGACTATCATCTTTCGTCGACATTTGCAAGAAAAGGAGCAGATACGCAGCCATTTTTTTAAATCAAAGATCTGTTCAGCTGCTAAACTATTTTTGAAAAATGTTCTTCAAATATGTCGACATGTATTTGGCAGTGTTGGGATATCTTGATTAATTTATAGATCATTGTGCATAATGAAATTGACAGCTGTACCTAACATTACTCATGTAAGAGCTTGTTAATTTCTTGACAAATCATCGTCTCTCTCGCATTTTTTTTTGTGTCATAATTAAATCGTGTCAGGCAGACATAAATTAGATATTTCTTTAATCCGTACCTTTAAGTACTATTTTTTTCATGCCTGTTTCCCTATATGTGATGCTTGAGCAAGCGACACCACCCGCTCACATTGCGGCGGATGGTGCCTGCCACACTGCATTCGTTGCACGACCGTTGCCTTTACTGACACTAGATACCCCAGGACAGTTACTCCAAAGGAAAAAACATCTTCGTCGCGCCACACGAGCTCTAATTCCACTGTGTGGAACGGACCTCCCTAGCAGGCTCGCTCGCTGGGAGGAGGTCTTGCTGCGAAGACTTCGTGTTGGTGTAGCCCTCTCTCCCGCTGTTACCCGGGAGCGGCCACCACGTTACCATGCCCTGTTCGCACAGAACTGCCCCTTATGCACGGCTCCTGCCGAAGATGCGGACACTGAACATTTGCTGTGGACGTGCCCTTTATTGGAAGCGGTGAGAACGAGACACCTCCGAGGCAGAGGCCTCCACCCTGGCAGACCACCTGACCTTCATCGGTGGATATGGGGACCCCATCATCGCTCCCTCCTTGCGTTTCGTCGCGAAACGGGAGTTAATCTATACTTGTGACATAGTATTTATACCAACGGGCATAGTATCGCAATTAAAAAAAAAAGCGACAGTGGCCATAGAACACAAATGTGGGAAGTGGGCTTGTTGAATTAAGTCAATGGAACGCCGTTAGTCCAGCAGTTTTACACGACAATTCAACAGCCATGTTCAACTTCTGGCGCCTTTCTGCCGTCATAAAAAATAAAGAGTTTGGTTTTCCCGTTGTAGATACAGGTCACGCCTGTCTTCATTCGAAATTATTTGCACTCATGTAAAAATTTATGGTGCCTATACTGACAATTTCGGAGGCCTAAAACGCTGTTTTGCCTGACTATTTTTGGCACCTAAAACGTGCTGTTTAAATGCCTACAAATCCGGCCTCTACTCACCATCTCAGCTGACGACGCAAATGCCTCCAAGGCAAGGCAGACAACTGAGCGTACGTAAATCCCAAATGCCTGCCGATTTTATACTTGAATGTCTTACTTATTGGATTAACGGTGCCCACAGCAAAAACGAAGGCCTCTCTCAAATGCTTGCAAACGCTTGTACTCTACATTGGCAGGGTCTACACCTTGCAGTTACTCAGGTCATACTTCGGTTGCAGTTACACTTCGCTGTAGTCTCTTGGGAGATGTCCCACACGGAGATGCCCCACTTGCAGTCTCTCGGGAGATGCCGGAAGATCCCAAATGCCGAGCTGAAGACAGCAGCGGGTGGAGGAGGGACACATAGCCAAATGCCTCGTCATCTAATTAGTGATGCACATGAATGGATTAAAGTTAAACCACTGGAGATGTACCAGTAAGACCACAAGTTTAAAGTACACTCCAAAACGAAGCGATTCCGTTGTTCCGCTCAATTGTAAAGCCTACGTGGTTCACAGGGCTTCGAGCAGAAATCTGTTCACGACATTTCCTCCCTCTCGTAAAGTGGGAATGTTTGCACCAAAGTGCACAAGAAAAAAGCGCCTATATTTGCCAAACAATGGCTTTGGAAATTTTGAGGGCACTGCTGAATGCTCGGTCAGGTTGTCTCACACCGTCATTCATCTACATTGCAATACGGCCGGTAACAAATCTACATTAGAGACAGACACACATGTGGACACTGAGAGGATGCGGCAAACCAGAGCTGTAGAGCTTGAGAATAATGGAACCCAATGACCCCTGGCCCTGGTAGCTAACAACGAAATATCCCTTGGTGTCTTAACAGAATCTAACCTGCTTAATTAACCTCAACCGCATGAGATTCTTTGAAAACAACAATCTGCTATTACCCAAGGTTAAAACTAACTGTGGAAAATTTACGGTGTATTTTGTGGGAATTGCATTCTGGAATCAACTACCTAATAACATCAAAACTTCTACTTCATTTTACACATTTAGAAAACATGTCAAACACCACCTAGCTACACACTCGATGATTCATCAATAGCATGAATGCAGCTTAAACAAGTACGCATTGCTTATGTTGCTGTTCTGCTTTAATGATGTAAATTTTAGCAATGTGTTTTGATGATCCTTTGCGTTGTACAATTTCTTCTTTTTGCAGCATATTTATTTTGTCGATTTCTTTTTTCTTGCCCTATGTTCTCACTCATGCTGTGTATAGTAAGCATGCTTGTAGACTTGAATTTATTCTGATTTATTTACGCATCATTTCAACTGCTTGTAAAATTGTACTTTTCATCTGTTTTACGTAATATTAGGAGGTCCCCCTGACAGTTTTGCAACACTGGGACCTCTTTCTGCATTAAGTGTTGTTGCAATGTTGTTGTTGTTGTTGTTGTTGCAATAAACTCCCTTCCTTAAGGGCCTGCAAGGAAACGGGACAGCTAAGGCGACAGGCTCAGTATTCTAAAATTTGCCATGAAAATAAATAGGTAGGCAGACAGTGTGCAGGATTTCTCATGGCAGATAAAACTGTGTGCAATAGACGTTTCAATAAAGTGAGAAGATCCTTACTAAACCACATTGCTGAAGCAACTGAGCACACAAAGAAAGAGCTGACCATGAATCTCTGTAAAGCTTGTTACCATCATCACCACCACCAGCCTGTCTACGCCCACTGCAGGGCAAACGCCTCTCCCATGGATCTTCAATTATCCTAGTCCTGCACTAACTGCGACTAATTTATCCCCGCAAACTTCTTGATCTCATCTGCCCATCTAACTTTCTGCCGCCCCCTGCCACGCTTGCCTTCTCTAGGGATCCACTCTGTTGCCCTTAATGACCAACAGTTTTCTTGCCTTCGCATTACCTGCCCTGCCCACGTCCATTTCTTCTTCTTAACTTCTACTAGTATGTCCTTAACAGGCGTTTGTTCCCTGACCCACTTCGCGCTCTTCTTGTCCCTTAATGTTACACCTATCACCTTTCCTCATACTGGAAAAGCTTATATTGGAACATAAACCCAATGGCCACGTGACATCACAGATTCAAATTCAAACTGAGATTTTATCATGAGGCACTAGGGGCAAATCCCCTTTAGGGATTTGTAATGTGCATCGGGACATTAATACATAAATGCTTTTTCTTTTTTCTTTTTTGACTCCATTGGGGGAAATACGTAGTAGCTGGAGGCAGATATTTAACACACGACCTCGCACTCGACAGGGCAACAATTGTTGCACTGGGGAAAGGCAGGATCATATTATGGCCTCCCATTATCCATTCTGCCGAAGAGGATAATGAATTTAAGAAGCCTGCTGTAACCAGCTGAACCACTTGCCAATCTCTAACGCAAACTGCCCCTAATGCAAACTGCCACTGCCACCCAACATGAAGGAAACATGCTGTATTTTCAAACAAGAGTCCGGCTACTCTTATCCAACACTCACTGGAGTTGCAGCTGCTTCTGAGCTTTCGTGCATGGTTACAAGGAAAAGAAACAGCACCCTAATGTGAAGCATTCGAGACCGGAAGAGGACGAGCGTCCCACCTCAAACGTCTGCGTGGCTTCGTTCCAGGAGACCATCTTGATGAGCTTGAGGTAGGGGTTGTAGAGCTTGCGAAATTCATTCAACTGGGCACCCACGATGTTCGGAACTTTGTTCTTGTCCTCGCCAACAATCATCCGGAAGTCGCCTGTGCAGGAAAAAAATTGTTTCCGTCTTGCTCCTTTCACCGACATCTTCGCTCAGCAGAAGGCTACTTTGCACGCGCTATGTAAGGCCTGTGCTATGTAAGTTCCAGTGACTATGGGAGAATCTGCTGCCTCTTGGATGAACCTGTCAGTTAAGAAAAAATTAAAGCAGTTCCACTCAATGTGAAAGCTGTCAGAAGTGCACAGCAGTGGTTCGCCAGAGGGGCTGTGGTGCCGTTCTCCGCTCCTTGCTACCTCACTACCTCTATCTCACTCCTCTCTTGATAAATTGAACAGGGGTTTGTCCAATGCAATTCAAATTTCCCGCTTTCGCGGTGCTCGCGCGCCTTCTCCTGGGACAGCTCGCATCCTTTTCTTTATCTCTTGCTTCTTGTTCATTTTGAACGCATTCTTTTTCTTCCGCGGCCACTTTTTCTTTTTTTACACTTACTGTCGTAAAAAACAACCCAATGAGCATTCCTAACCAAATGAACACGGGGACTGCCAATTAAGTGCATATATTTTGCCTCAAATTTACCTGCAGTTTTCTTTGCGCTAATTACCGTATTTTCGCACGCATAACCCGCACCAAAAACGCAAAAATTTCAGGGGTGAAGTAGAGGTGCAGATCATATGCGAGGCATTTCCTTTGGTGCAGCTTCACCACAATGCGCATCAGGCCGTAATGCCCCTACAGCAGTAATAGCAACTGAGCCACTGTTATCCCACTGACGGTGCTTATTTTGCACACAGCTCAACGGTATACCAACCTGAAACAATGTATGCGGCAAGTCATCTAGTTACGTAGTCAGCTAGGCAAGTTCTTTTGCATAAACAAATGCGTAATGTTGCTTGAGTAGTAGCTGTGGTCCATCCTTTAATGCATAAAATATGCAGGCAATAAGTGAAGATGTTTCGTTTTTATTCGTCGACGGAAAGTGGGGGGTGTAGGTTATATGCAGGGGCGGGTTATACGCGCGAAAATACGGTAATGGGTACATGTATGACCAGTACCAGCGGTTCCAAGAGTTTCGAACGGTTCTGCCTCTTGTTCAAGTATCTCCTGTTAACCTTAGGCCAGAAGGCTGACTTGAGGGACGGGCCAGTATCTTCCTAAAGCGTTTCGCGTGACTGCAGTACTACCTAGATAACGAAACCGCGGACGATCGAATACGAAAAGCCGGGCCCCTAAAGTGCATGGTGTCTCGTTGGCTGACGAGCGACGATAAAAGTGCGCCCACCTCACATCGCGTGTCTTTCTTTCTTTTCTTTTTTTTTTGCTTTCCTTCTTTGTCATTCCCCTGTCCTGTTTTGTCTATTGCTTTCCTGTTACCTATGCCCTGTGGCAAAATGGCGCAAAAAAAGAGAAAAAAGAAATGACCCCCCCCCCACACACACACACATTCTCCCCGTCAGCGAGAGGGCGGAGTTGATGGGCGGTGTGACGACGGTTGAAGTCTTGACTTTGTTTTGTTCGGTTAGTTTTATCCTTAGCTGTGACTTCGTCGTGTGGCGGCCACACTCCGGTTTTCCAGATGTGGGTTCGGATCCCACTTCTGACACCATGTCTCGTCTGCTGAGGAGCGACAATAAAAGCACCCCCCCCCCTCTTTCTGGTGGGCAGCGCAGGCATGGAACACGATAGCTCACGCGTCATACATCCGGCAGGTCAGGTAACGCAAACCGTCCGAGCAAGCATGAGCAAGGCACCTTCAGCGAGCCGTGAAATGCGCGTCCACTACACACGGCCCTTCAGATGTGAAGCCAAGCTTAAACACACTACTCACTCACAAGATATATACAGCAAAATTTTAACCTGTGGACACAGCACAATACCTGACGCAATGTGACGGACTGAAACATTTTCTTTCTCCAAACATGGGATAACTTTAATATTCACTACTTGTGCCTTACACCTAAAACTATGCAGCAGATTGCCTCTTATTTCCAGAATGTGGTTTATTCGTTCACTGACATGGATGCTGGGTCTGGCATCTCCTTTTTTTGGCGCCACTAGAGGCAGAGGAGCAGCTTCCCCATACTGTTAAAATACTCGTTAAAAATACAAATGAAAGCTCAAAAGAGTCCTTTTAATTAGGGGTGTGCGAATATCAATTTTTTAATTTCGAAGCAAATTCGAATAATAAAAACAAAGTTCGAATCGAATCGAATATTTTTCGAATATTTTTCGAATACGAATACTTATTGTTTTTTGTAAAATTAATGTTTTCACCATCTAGAGACACAAAAACTGCAACTTTATTGCACAACAAATCACACAAAGTAAAAATTAGGAATTACACAATACCATAGCACTCAACAGGTTAAGGTCTGCACTCACTTAAATGTTAACATGGAGAAAGGTTAACTGCTCGACATGTTCGGGGAGCAGTGACAACCTCCTGCTCGTTACCACTTTACCAGATACCGAAAACAGCCGCTCACTTGAGACACTAGTAGCTGGCATGCCCGAGCCCGTGCACATTGCCGCGCGCTGATACAGTAAAATCTTGATGATACTAATCTCGCCGGACTGCGAAAAATATTCGTATCATCCGAAATTCGTATGAACCAACACAGACCAAAAAATTTAGCGCTGAAAAAAGTTTTCGTTTATTTCTTTTCCTACTTTCGCGTGAAGAAATTCGTGATTTTTTCTGCTTTTTTTAACCCCCGTGTCGCAAAGCAGTCCTTTCTGGAGCACGTAAAGCTTCGCGCTCGTCTCCTCACTCGCTGTGCCCAAGCTCGCTACACGCCGCAACAGCCAAGCGTGAACCGCATGGTGCGTTTTTGCACGCGATTCGCTCGCCTCAGCTCTGCGAGCGCTGTATTTTCACGCCCACATCGACGATTTCGCGCCCGCGGTAGCGCCTACCTCGGTCAGAAAATGACGCACGGCGCGCGCGGCAGAATGGAAGAGCCCGACTACTTGCGATGAGATCGAGACAGCCGGCTTGGCTCCGCCGGAGATGGTTAGGCTTAGCACCCCGGCAAATATTTTATGGGCGCTTTCACTAGCGGCGCGGATAATGTTTTATAGTACCGTTTTCGCATGCATTATCAGCTCCTTTACCGCACAAGCAACTTCGTGTCTCCCTTGAGCCGCATTTTAAAGAGCGGTTAGAAGCGGTCGCTCGAGCGCCCGCGCCACTTCGCGGCTGGAGCCGACGCCATGTTGACGCCGCCGGCTGCGCCGCGCGCAGCGTGGGGGTGGTTTCGCGGCGGTGTCAGCGCGTTGGGCGTGCGCAGAGCGTCTTCGCGAGCAGAAAACAACAACCCGGCCGTTTCTGGAGAAAGAGTGACAAACAGGGGAGCGAGAGCCGTCACTTGCTCGTTCGGCAGTCAGGTGCCTCGCCGGCTCGTTCGTATCTTCCGCCGGGCCGCGCAGGTCCGTTTCGTAACAGCCGAAATTTTTCCCGTTGCAACGATGCAATTTCGCCGGGACTTTTCGGAAATTCGTATCATCCCGAAATTCGCACCCCCAGAATCGTATCATCGAGAGTCCACTGTAAATAAACACCAATACAGACGCGCTCTGAATTTTTTTTTTTTTTTTAGTTTCGGGTGGTTCGAATATTCGAACAATAAAAGTGTCGTTCGAATCGAATCGAATACCAAAAAATTCGAATCGAATATTCGAAGTTTCGAATATTCGCACACCCCTACTTTTAATATTAGGAAAGTACACATTTTTTTCTTCAAGCCTGTACCTGATTTTATACTTTCTCTCAACAAGCAACAAAGTATTTTTATTTTTAAGCTATCCTGCAAGGTCAACTCAAAATGTAATCGCTTGTTCTTGTCTCACGAGCTGCTGACAACATACAACTTTTACTTACTTATTAATACATGCACATAGTGCTGAATTCTAATTACTGAAATTTAACTTCGTGGAACAATACCCTCACAGTTGTTAAGCTATGAAAGGAGGATCCCACAGCAATAGTGTTCGCTCTGTATGGAGCTCCTAATAAAAAGAACAGAGCACCTGACCGCTTCCTTTAGGTTCCACCACAGCTGAGCCTCGATGTTACGAATTTTCCAAATTAACGAACAAATTGAATCCTCCAGGCAGTGGCTTCTAGGCTTAATGCTGTCTAGATTTCGCAAAGTTCGCAATTTAACGGAATAGTTCACGGGCTCTTGTTGCATTATTCAGATGAGGTTTAACTTGAATAAGAACACATTGCACGATTCACTCCTCTCTATGCCTTTGCTGGCCCAAATACAGCTTGACTTTCAATATCGCAAGTAAAGAAATTACGCAGCTAATTCTGTTAATATTCTAGTTCACCCTGGCATGATAAAGTTGGGGGCAGTCCTTAGAGAGGGTGTGGAGCGTTTAAAGAGGGAAACTACAAGAAGTTAGAGATAGAAACAACTGGAAAGAAACCATGAGCATATTCCTACCAACATTAGCAGGGGTTGTTCTTTGGCGAATTCGGTCTGTCAGGTGGAGAGGAATAGTAGAAAAGATGAAGGTGGCCGGCGGGAGGCATGCGTACCTACGTAGGAGAGCCCAGCAATCTTGAGGTAGAGCTCTTCCTCCGTGAAGCTGTCCGGCAGCATGAGCAGCGCCGTGTGGATGGCCGTCATGTAGTTGAGGCTCATGGCACGCTTGATCTCGGGCGTCGGTTCCTGCAGGATCCGAACCTGAGACAGATGAGAAAAGAGGGCGACGGCATGGTCTTTTAGGGGAGCAGAGTGACAATTATGGGGACCACCTCAGTACCAGTATGTTTTACGCCGCTTCTTCTGCGGTGGCTGAAACTTGATACCCCCTCCTCCTCCACAACTGTTTGTAGCCTCGGTAAGGTTGAAAAAAAGGCAGCGGTGTTCCCCAAGGCTACGTTCTTTCCCCTCTGCTTTTTTTTCTTTTACTGCGAAGCACTATATGTTTAATCCCCAGAGTTTTCATTCCAGTGAAGCCGGTTTGCTCGGCGGCGCTGCGGCACTCCTCCTCACCAAGGCCAACTCCGCTTTCACAACTGTTATTCCCCTTGCCACCACCAATGTCTCTTTCACAAGCTGCGCAATTGGCTGATAACGGCAGTAGCGTCCTTATCAGGCGATACCAGAGCAACTCAACCGGTCTGAATGCCGACGCGAGCCCATAATTCTTTTTCAGCAGTAAAGGCTTTTCGCGCGACATTTTCACCCGTGTATTTAACGCCTAAGCGTAAATCCATCACCAGTTGCCGGTTTATGTGTGCACTGGTTTGGGGTGGAAGCAGGGGGGCGTGCATGCACAGCCTGTCTTCATGCCCCTACCGATGTCATGCGAGTTGTGCTGGCGGGAAATTTAAACATGGAAGTCTTGTGACTCACTGCATCCTCAATGGTCGAGCGGTTTGTGTTTAGGGTGGTGTGTTGCACAGACACTGAGATGCCTACGACGCAGTACGGAAACGGACAGCCACGTGTTTAAACAGCCACTAGAAAAAACTCGAGTCCTCCCAGGTTTTACTCCCTACGGACAGACGCATGTCGTTCGCTCAGTAGCGCTTACCCCCCTCACTATATTTCAAAAGATTACTCAGCACTACAGGTTGAGTAGGAGAACATTCCCATTCCCACATCCAAGCCTCAAAAAGGATTAGGAAACAAGTCTACGACTTCTTCAATCAAATACATGTCCTCATCCCACCCGACATAGCCTAATGTCCCCAAACCAATACTCAACCGGATGCAAATTCTGCCAACAGCCAGGGACACTCATGCACTTTACTGTATAATGTAAAGTTACGCCAGGATTGCCACCACTAATATTCCCTTCCCCCCCACCCCCAAGAGCAGTGGGAGACACTGCTGTTTAGCCCCTCCCTACTGGACCAGCTCACCATCGTCGAGAGGGCAGCCGTGGTCAAGACGGCGCATGGATTCCCATGCATCGGGAACCACTTCCACAAGATCTTCTTATCAATGCTCATAATAAAAGTTGTTCTCTCTCTCACGCTCAGAGGAAGAACAGCAGAAATTGGAAGAGCGTCTGCCGGAACAGAAGCGCTTATGGGTGCAAAAACAACAGAAAGCCGCTGCCGCCGTCGTTTCCGCAGCGTTTCAGCTCGTCGAGTAGCTGGGAATCTCTCCCGAATGAAAAGCAATGTCGACATGAACCCACATTTCTTGTTTAGCTTGAAGGGCTTTCAGAGCGACAATTCTGGCAGTGCCTTTCACTTCTAAGCACGCGCACATAACTGGTTGCCAGTTTATTAAGCATGAGTTGAAAGCTGTGGGAGAGGGGGGAGGGCACACGCGCATATGCAGGTTTCAGCCCCTCACTGATAACATGTCCACGGTGCTGGAGGGAGGTTTAAGCATGTACGTCCACCGCCCCAATGTGAGCTTTCCGGTGTCCTCAGTGGTCGAGCGGATTGGGTTGGTGTGTTACACAGACAGCAAGATGCCTGGAAACAGCTCCATGTTTGTACCCTAGAATAAATTTCAAATCTTTTAAAGTTTCATTGGGCAAAGTGCTAATTGCTCAATCGCAAATTACAAACACACGTGTTTCGTTTCGTGCATTTCATGTACTGCGTCCAGCTCGCAGGTCACCCTTCTTCACAGAGCAGAACGGCACCAATTCCCCCCCCCCCCCCCTTTTTTTTTAAATGACAGAAATCTTGGCTTCCTGATGGGAATCTTCAGATGCAAGGAGTACCGTGGCGATTATTCGCATTGAGAATAATGGCCTCGGTCACAAACATCAGTCACCAGTTAGTGTCTTCACCCCTCCAGAAAGAATTACATTGAACTCCAGAAACAAGTTGGTCTACACCTATGGGTTGCCACCCCAAAGCCTAGAGTAGAAGTAAAATATGATCAGCAGCAGAGTAGATTGGTCAAGCTTGAAAGTAAAACCAGCACAAAAGCATCAATTTGGCCACTCTTTCTTACCTTACAACTGTAAGTGAATGCCCAAACTTTACTTAAGGGGTAGTTCTAAAGGAGCCTCACAAGTTTGCTTGCCAACTCTCGAAAAGTGTATTACAGCTTTGTTGAATACGCCGCAAACTTTTGTAAAATAAACTGCAGCATACTCACAGAATATCTGACAACAAAGGTATGAGAAAGAGAAGGCTCTGTGTTAAATCTTAACCTTTAACTTTGTCAGTGAACAAACGTGAAGGAAGCTGTGAAAGATACCGTCCCAGCAATAAAGCAAAGCCTGATTTTCCTCTAGTATTGATTTAATAAGTGGATTTTTACCCACAGGGATTAACCCCGAACTGCAAATGAGTTTGGATATCTATGTAACAGAAGTACAGCATCACCCACTTATAGCAAATCCAGTTTTAACGAAATCCCGGCTATAAAGGACAAATTTTCATTTTCCATTACCCTTTGTACACATATATTTTATGTGTAGATATAGCGAAAACTGATATAATGAAGTGATTTCTGTTCGACAATGTGTCCGTTATAAGCGGGCTGGACTGTATTGGAGGAAGCTTAAAGGCATCTCTGATGCATGCCCCACCCCCATAATTCAGCAAAAAGTCGCAACTCATTCTTCAGTTAGTAGAGTTACCAGAAGGATGGCTCCCCGCTTCAAAGCTCCGCGCAAGTTAGGAGCTCTGCGGCTCAGTGCAAAATAAATAAATAAATAAAAATTGATTGAAGTCGTGAACGTTTGGGCCTTTATGAAGGAAGTACTTGCGAGAGACACGCCTTTTCTTTGCTTGCGGAGTTACACATGAGCCCAGCGTGAACAAGGGAAAGAGCTACATTTGTCCTACTCTGTCCTAGTGTATAAATGTTTATACTACTATATGTACAGAGGTCAAAACTGTTAACAACGTGCGAACACGTGGCCTTCGGTACGTGCAGCGCAGCCTACTGATAGCCACCAGCGTGGCCAGCGAGATTAGGGGACGCGGGCGCTGGGGCGGCTTGGCATGGAAAAGCTATTGCCGATGCTTCCGTGTTTGGGGGTGGGTGGGGGCAAGGTTCGACGCCTAAAGTCCCTCGCCACGACCGCCGGTGAAACCTGTAATAAACGTTATCTAACGCTGATAACCAGCATAGTCTTGTTTTCGGCTTTGGTATGGTTCGAATATAAAAAAAAGTGGAATGTCGGAACCATACCAAAGGCGAAAACGAGACTGCGCTCGTTATCAGCGTCAGATAACGTTTATCACGGGCTTCACCGGCGGTCGTGGCGAGGGACTTTCGGCGTCGAACCTTGCCCCCACCCCCCCAAACACAGTGCCGTCCCCTAATCTCGCTGGTCACGTCGGTGGCTATAAGCAGGCTACGCTGCACGTACCGAAGGCCACGCGTTTGCGCGTTGTTAACAGTTTTGACCTCTGTACATATATTTGTCCTACTATATATATTTGCCCAACTTCATAATAATCTTTGATGCTGTCCTAGGTACTCCATTATTCCCCCTTTCACTCCCCTTCCCCTGCCACTAACAGCTGTATTTGTGACATACATTGTCAGCCTTTTGCAATATGATGATGATGATGATGATGATGATTTCTATTGGTTTCCCCTTTGTATCGGGGTGATGACATGTCATCTTACCAAAAAAGACTAATATACCTATGTTTTACACTTTTGGTTCAATACTAGCGCTGCTTAGGGCAGGCACAAAAAGCTTATTAGGCACAAAATACTTTTTTTTTTTTTTCTGATACAAGTGGTAACTGTCCTAGGCAATATTCCCCTCTCTGCTTTTCGTCCACCAGCATTCTAATCTTTTCGTCCCCTCGACAGCCTTGAAGTTAACTTCCTCTGTGATACCTTTAAATCCTAGGGCTTCTGACAGCCCAATATTCCCTTCATGTAGATTTGGATGGATACCCTCACATTCTAGCACGATGTGCCGCATAGTTTCTGTTTCTTTTCCGCAGACCACGCATACCCCATCATTTTGTGAATACTTCCCCACAAAACTCTTAGTTCGCAGGCAACCTGCTCTAGCCTCAAAAAGCAAAGCACTGCCCTGGGAATTATCGTAGAAATTTTCCTTTCTGATGTTCATCTTCTCAGCCCTGTACATCTCTAACGACGTTTTGGCTTCCATTTTTTCCCTCCATTTATTCGTTTCAATCTGCCTTGCCTCTTTTTTGGTTACCTTGGCTGTTTTGGATTCCCCACTGTTCTTTCCGTATTTCATCGTTAGCCTTCTAGTCTTTCTTAACCACTGCGTGTCCACGCTTTTCAAGTATAGGTACCTAAAAACCTTAGCTGCCCACCTTCGTTGATCCATTGCCCTCAACCTCATCTCAAAGCACATTTTACTCTGAGCTTCTCTAACTTCAAACGACGCCCAGCCCATATCTCCCTGAACTGCTTCGTTAGTTGTTTTTCCATGCGCACCTAAGGCCAGACGTCCTACCGTTCTCTGGTTTACTTCAAGGCGTGATAGAACGTCTGATTTTAAGCAGAGTACAGCATTCGCAAACGTGAGACCCGGAACCATTACTCCTTTCCACATTCCTCTTACTACTTCATATTTGTTATACCCCCACAGAGCTCTATGCTTCATTATAGCTGCGTTTCGCTTTCCCTTAACCTTAAGTTGCTCCTCGTGAGTACTTAAGTAGCTATCCCCTTCGTTTATCCACACTCCCAAATATTTATATTCCTTGACTCTAGGTAATTCGCCTTGCTGGATAGACACTACGTCGGTGGTAGCGTCATTGAAAACCATTATTCCTGATTTTTCTGCACCGAAATTTAACCCGAGGTCAGTGGCTTCCTGGCCGCAAATATTTATTAGCCGCTGCATATCGGTTTGGTTATCAGCTAAAAGAACAATGTCGTCTGCGTATAACATTCCCGGAATATGCTGTTGTACCACTTCGCCTTGCAGCATATGGGTTAGGCTAAACCCTACTTGACTTTCTTCCAGTTTCTTTTCTAACCCTGCCATGTAAAGCATGAACAGTATTGGGCTCAAAGGGCATCCCTGTTTCAGTACCCGATGGATGTTGACCTGCCGGGCGCATTTCTGTCCTTCCCAAGTAATGTGCACTCTATTGTCTTTATAGATTGCTATAAGGAACTGTACTAACTCGTCATCTAATCCCTGGAGTTTCAACATTCTCCACAGCCGTTCTCTGTTTACGTTGTCATATGCCCCTTTAATGTCCAAGAACGTAATCCATAGTGGTCTATTCTGTGCTTTCGCAATTTCAATGCATTGCGTTATCACGAACAGATTGTCATCCAGTCGCCTGTCTTGTCTAAATCCATTCTGCAGTTCCCCAAGTATTTCATTTTCTTCCATCCATGCTTGAATTTCTGATTTCATCGCCTGCATTACGAATCTATACACCACTGACGTTACTGTGAGTGGTCTGTATGACTCAATACTGGCTTTGTCTCCTCTGCCTTTATATATTAAATTCATCCTACTTTCTAACCAGTCCTCTGGTACTTGTTTGGTTTCTATTACCTTATCTATTGCCCTCATAAACGATTCCTTACTTTTAGGTCCAAGTAGGTTTATCAGTTGCATTGGTATTCCGTCCGGGCCCACTGCTGTCTGAGGGGAAACCTTTTACTCTGCTTTTTTCCAATCAAGGTTGCTCAAACTTATTTCCCTTTCCGCAGTCTTTTGTGGCGCTGATGTTATCGGTGCAGGTTTCCCTACCACTATTATCCTAAACTTCTCACTAATCACTCGATGAATATGCGCCAACGCGTGCTCTCCTTCTAAATGTTCCCCCTCCTCATCAATCAGGAATTTTTGATGGTTATCGTTTTTTGAGCTTAGTGATTTTACATGGTTCCAAAACTTCTTGGATGCGCTTTTGTCCTTCTTCCGTATTTCTGCCATCCATTGTTCGCTTTTCTGCTTGATCTTTGCTTGCACCATTTTCTGCACTTCTAGTTTTTTCCCACGGTATACATCCCACTTTTCCTTCACTACCTCCGGTTCCATACTAGTTCTTTTTGCTTCTCTATGTTCTCTCGACGCCTTTCTTCGCTGGTCGATAGCCTCTTTTATTTCCTTATTCCACCAGCTTCTCGGCTTTCTCTTCCCTTTCCATCGGTTTCGTTCCTTTTCTTCATTAATCTTACCCTTTATGAACGCAATTATTTCATCATAATCCCAATTTTTGCCTGGGTATTTATTGATTTCATCTTCCAATCTATCAGCGATGATCTTTAACTGCTCATTATTCAAATTATTTCCTCCTATTGTACCTATTTCTGCATTTGTCCGGGTTGCGCCTCCAAAGTGCAAGCTAAACCGCTTGTGGTCGCTTCCTAAGCTGTCTGTTCCATTTTCATCTATCCTCATTTCCCGCAGCCTTCCGTATACTGTCTCGGATACTAAACCGTAGTCTATGCTGGACTGCCTGTTACCGCTTTCCCACGTTATTTGTCCGTCACACTTGCTTTCCGTGTTTACTATTACAAGCCGGTTTTCCTGACATAGATCTATCACTAGAGAACCGTTGTGGTCTGTGTATCCATCCAAACCTTCTATATGGGCATTCATATCTCCAACTATGATTATTTCGCCCGAATCTTTGAACTCGTTTATATCTCTTCTCAAACAGTTTACCATTTCCTCATTTTCTTCCTTAGCACTACTTCCGGTCCACAGATACACCACTCCTAACCATGTATTTTTCCCCTCTATGGTGCCTCTAACCCATAGATGCTCTTTACAACTTTCATGCACTCTCTGCCAGTCGGTCCCTTGTTTAATGAGCATGCCAACACCTCCCCCTTTCTTCATTCCTGTGGTCCTGTTGCAACCTTCCCAGACATAATTGTCTATGATAGGTGGGGCTTCTAGGTCCCGGAGGTGAGTCTCGGCTAAAGCGTACACGTCTATTCCTTCCCGTTCAAGTTGCTTTTGAATTTCCACCCACTTATCTGGCTTTCTGCCTCCCTGCATATTTATGTAGCTGATTAAATATTTATTGCATTTGTTTTTCCCTCTCCGCTTACGGGGTCTGTTTTTGTCGTTTACAGAGTTGTTTGCTCCATTGTTTCCACTTAAATGGCTTCTGTCAACGCTCTCAGTTACGTCCGTAGGTTCTCCGTTTAGCTCTAGGCCTGGCTGCCTCCCCGCGTTGAGTGTGCATGTGTCTCTTGCTTCCCCTTTGTCTCCTAGTTTGCCTTCCTTAGCTGCGCGGGGCCCCCTAAAAAAGCTACCGCTCTCCCACCTAAGCGCCACCCCACCTCGTTTCCTAGCCTGGGGCTGAAGTGAATCCCGTCCCACTGAAAAGCTTGCCTATGTCCGATGCTGCCCACTACCCTGTTCACGTCTATCACTTCAAGCCCAAGTTCCCTGCCGCACCTCACGATCTCGCTGTTAGCAGCGAGCACTACCCGTTCGGTGTGCACGCCCTGCTTCATCACCTCCGTCACGGTGCAGACAGCAATGCTCACATTTGGGGCCGTCGCCCGCAGGTCCTTTACCCCCTTCGCTATCTCCTGGCCAAGTTTACCCTCCTCTCCCTTTAGAACATTGTTAAGCCCCGCGGCAATCACCACAAGGTTTCTAGCTTTACTAGACAAGGCCAGCTGCCCCTTCGCTGCAGTCATCACCGTCTGCACCGTTTGACCTGGGAAACACCCCACCTTCACACGCTTATCCCACTTTACCCTTTCCACTATGGCAGCGCTGCTCCTCTTCATGTTAGAGTCACCCGCAATGATTACCACGCTATCATCTGCCACGTGCCGCTCTTTACTGGTACCCGGGTTATCGACTGGTTTTGCTGTCCTATTTCGCAGCACGTGGGAGTAGCTGTTGCCTATTGTTGCTTCCACCCCCGGTGTCACCTCGGCGCATGCCTCCGCTTCGCTGCATGGGCCGAGGTGGTCGTCATTTGTTGGCGAAATGACGCTCCTTTCTAGCTTCCTCTCAGCTGCTTCTAACTTTCCCTCAACGGCCCTCCGTTCATCGCGTTCTTTACTTAGCGCTGCCTCCAGTTCTGCAACCCGCTTAGCTAACCCCGAGTTATCCGCTTCTACGCGTTCTAGCCGCGACACCACTACGCATAACCGACACGTACCTGCCCCTTCGTCTGCCTCGCCGCCATCCCGCTGAAACTCCTCTGCGTCTACGTGCCGCGGACAGCTACTACACTGTACCAGCTTTCTACGCGCCATCTCGGCTGAAACCCCGACACAACGAGAAAGAAACCGTGCAGGTAAATACTCAGCTTCAGCTGTCCTCCGCTGTCTCTGCCGTTTCGCTGTCCTTTACGTATTCTGCAATCTCTACTTTCTTTTTATTGATTTGAGCTAGAACGGTTCGGCACTAGTTCTTCAGCAAAACATAATCACAAGTTCTGTGCTACGCAAACAAGAACTCTACTCCATGCTCCGAGCTTATATATCCTCCCGGCCACTCCCAAGAATTGCAAAATTTGATCACAACTGCACAGTGGCCCCGCAAGTTTCCCAGTTACAAGTTATTATTGGTTGTAATTTTTGGCTGACTGATAGAATAACTGATTGACCATTATTGTTGACTGACTGTTAACCAATTGACCAAAGTTTTTCATCTAAATAACTGCTTTATCAAGCCTTGCTTCGACTGAGCAGGAATTGGTTGATTCAGTAAAGCTATCGATTGGATTGGTTGTAATGAGCTGATGCAATCTGCATATCTGAATGGCTGTTTTTATCAACCCCTGCGAATGTACAGTGTTCTGTGGACATGGATAAAAAATCAAAGCCGTTCCACTCAATGTGAAAGCTGTTGGAAGTGCAGAGCAGTGATTCGCCATAATGGACTGCAGCGCCGTTATGCGCTCGCTACTACCACCCAATGCAATTCAAATTTCCCACCTTTGCAGTGCTCGCGCACCCCGTTTGAAACTGCGCCAGCGGGAGTTCTGTTCTTTTTGTGGTTGCTTTTCCTCCCGCACGTGCCGGTGTTGCACTGCCACTTTTTTTCACTTACTGTTGTAAAAACCAATCCAATGAGTGTTCCTAACTAAATGAATGCGGGCGCTGCCGGTTAATTACGTATATTTTGCCGCAAATGTACCTACAGTTTTCTTTGCGCTAAACAACGGAGAGATGTACGACAAGCGCCAGTGGTTCCCAAGTTTCCAACGCTTATGACCATGCCAACCACTTCGCTTTCGAAGCCTCTGTGGGACGCCGCGACGACAGAACGCCGCGTGGCTCTACTTTGGTGAAGCGAGCGAGCTACGACGACAAGGCAAGCCCCTAAAGTGCTCTGCACTTAAAAGAGGCAACTCAGTCTGATAAGGCAACCAATCTTCAGCTATTCGGGCACTCCTCTATGCCGACAAAAGCAGCGAAAATGAAAACGATTATCCAGATTTGGCTCCCAAGCCAATCTATCACAGTTGAGACTTCACCGACACCGGTTGCGTCTACAGGAGGCGTGAAAGGTTTGCGCACACCGACAGTGCAAAGGCTTCACAAGAGCTAGAGAAAGGGGGAGAGCCCTCCCCACACCTTCCCTCACACAGCTGACACTACAAAATCTCAGCACGCTCCTTGCATTACTTCAACTATGTCCCTACTCTCACCACCTCACACTGTAGGTGCTCAACAAACAAAAGAAACGTGCTTCCTGCACCCGATAAAATGAAGAGACAAAGAAAAAATTGGTACGACCGTTAAAAGCCAGGGCAACATGCCAACTGCTCACACCTGTGGACTTTAACAGCTAAAAAAAAAAAAAGAGGAAACTCCGCTTGGTGAGCTAAAATGCACCACGAAACACATTGTCTTGAAACACAATGCAGCCTTACACTTTGTGAGCTAAATAAAGTTCCCTAAGTGAGCGCATGAATGTACAAGCTCGGGAAGGCTTGCAAGAGCTTTTTTTGTCGTCATTTTAGTGCCCTCCATGGCAAGCATTGGAGCATGGGCGATTAGAAGTTACAACAATGGGGCATAACTTGCTGCAATTTTCCCCGGTCTGGGCAGCTTTTTCCTGCGACTGCTTTTTTTTTCTTTTCCTCGAAGACTGAGCAACTTCAATTGTTGAGGCGCCCACCATTGGATTGCCGAAGGAATTGGTAACGGTGCCTTCGTGCCGCTAGAAATGTCGGGTTGCTTTGATACGGCTGTCCAAACCTGACGGAGAATGCATGCGCGATTCATCGTTTACTGATGGCTGATACGAAACGCAAGCCTACTGATAGTGAGAGGAAGCACTTTCAAGAAGGGTCCGTTATCTTCGGTGCAGGCTGATAAGTGTGTCTCAAGAGCAGCAGCAGCTATGTGTCTCACTTTGATGCAAGATGCATTGCAACTGTGAGAGCCAATGTCTCGACAGTTGTTCCTTCTACTATTCCTTTCTTTTTTTTTACTTCGGGTGAAAGAAAAAAATGAACTTCTGGATACAGAAAACAAAAATTTTGCGGCTAAAATTAGAGATAAAACTTTTTTACCGCGGGTTATTCAATGGGAGAAATCATGTGTACTAATGATGCTATAGTATGCCTTTACAGCTCTCCCAGCCTCCATAATGCCGATTTTTGGATCGTTGCAAGGCTGATGAGATTTGCATGGAGACTGAGTGAACAGATATGGCTGAACGACAATGGCCCATTGTTACGTTGAAATGACGTTCTGGCAAATTGAAAGTGGCCGACAATTTAGTTTGTGTTGCAATCGCTACGCAGAAAATTGCAGCTCTAACATTCAATAACTGACGTGTGAAGCGGATGCACACGTAACACTGTAAAACATGGACAGCGGCTTTGGAGCACCTTTGGAGCATTTTATAGACATGAATAGTATTTAAATTTGAATGATATCGAACTAACCACCAGTGAAGAACAGTAAATAGAAGCAGCTCTATACTACAAACACTCCACCGCATAAATGAAGCATGAAAGTTGTTAAAACTTTCACTATGCTCGCATTCTTATCCAATGGTTACCATCAGACTAACTGTGCAGGGTTATTATAAGTCTTCACTGGGCACTCTAATGAACCAGAACAACTTAGTACTAAGGAACATGCAACAGTAACAAAATCCAGGCTCTATATCTTCCAAGGTGAGACTCGGTATTTGGTAGTCTCAACTTCCAAGTTAAAGGGAAAACATTGTCTAACTGCCTTACCAGATTAACATCTAGAACAATACAATAGTTTATGTTATGACTTCTTATGGGTGATTTACATGCACTTTTAACAAGAAAAATGCGTTAGAAAGTGCCGTTTCTCTTGTTTAATGCCTCCCGCCAATTTGCTGACGTCGGCAACAACCGTCCAATGGCAAGACCGCGGAGCGAAGTAATGTAGATCGCTGGCACAATTAACCTGAGCTTGTGCATAAAAAAGATGACACTAACCATAATATGGTTGTAAATAACATTTCAAAGACTGAAGTACCATGAAAACAGATCGCCAACTAGTCTGACATTGTCATGGTAGTTGGTGGGGTGGCTACAAACAGTATAGGTGGGTTTTGTTTCCTGCCGCCAATTACAAGTAAACTAAAGCTTTAAGCTTTCTCCAAGGAGTGAAATCACTCGTTATATTGGTTAAAGCTGCCAAATGCTTGCACAAATAAAACTTTGAATAATTAACTTGAGTGTCGTTTGCATACATAGAAGGTATGGTTCACTAAACTGACCGCAACTTCACTGCATCTCATAAATGGAACCAAACCCGAATGGCTTACAATGTAACCCTACCTGAAAGAATCATCAAATCATCACCAAAATCACCACTCCCCTGATGTCCACTCAAACTTTCATAACCTCTGTATAGCTTGCTTTTGCATGTTTAGTTGTCACTTATGCTATTAGAAATTTAACACCCCTACCAATAATGCCGTTTAGACGCTGTACGTATCAGCAATAAACAACCACCACTTACTGGTTTGTGTAGTCGCCCGCTTAAATAGAGCGTCTCCCAGTCCAACAGGTCTGTGATGAGCCGGTCTGTGCTAATTACTCCATACTTCATTAGCTGTAAACAGATTGGGTGAAATAAACACACAAGCTTTAGTCAGCCTGGGGCGATAGCGGAAGCTGATGATGGAAGAGTGTCATGAAGTGAAACGACTTCAGCGTCGCATACCGAGGACTGGCTGCATATCTGAAGTCTTATCACTTTACTAGCCCCATCATTTCGAGTTGTAGCAATTGATGAAGCCCACGAAACCGCAGAAATTGCAGTTTTGTGTGCTGGTGCTACACACCTGGACTGCGAGGCATGCCAAAATGGTAGGCTATGGAATTCACATTTGCAGCTACCCAAGACCTCACATAGACACGCTTTTTGGTTTTTTGTCTCCGTCAGAAAAACGACTGTTGTGGTCCAGAATCGAATCCGCAACATCATGCTCAGTTGGACAACACTTGTCCTATTCGAACCCCAATCACAGGTTTTTTGTTCATCCAAAGTTAGCGGTTTTGTTGCAGCACAAAACTACGTATACTGCCACTTCGGTTGATTCGATTTTACGCTGATGCGACCAAACTTTTCAGGTCCCACCAGGGTCCGATTAACAGGAGCCAATATATACAGAAATGGCTTCACCATGTCCAGCATGACAAACTTTCTTTTAAACCTTATTTTCTCGCACCATACAGAACTGAAAAGCGTAGGCGGTTCCTTTACCAGCTGACTGGTACGTTTAAAAACTAGTACGTCTTTGCCAAATTAAAGCCAAGCATGCTATCGTATGCACAAACTCACCACCGCACTTGTAGTATGTAGTACAAGACAGCTGCCGTACTTACCCCATCGTCATATGGCACGAACGTGTTGTAGTAAACATAGGCGCCGAAGTCCTTTTGTACTTTGTTTACAAGGTACGGCCCGCCGTACCTCAGGAACGAATAGTGCTTCCAGTTTCGTTTTAGGTTTTCCCTGTGCCACGAAAGTGGATCGTCCACGGCTAGGATGACGTCCAGCATGTTATTCTGCAAATACAAGGTCCATGGTAGCACAGAGTCCACAAATTCAAACAAAAATACTTCCAAACATTGATATTGCTGCCACTCAGTTTCAATGAAGCATTACCACAGTCAGCGCATCATTAAATACATGTGACCGTAAATGCAGGAAAAAAAAAAACACTTCGGACAAAATTTGGGCGACGCGGTGGCCTGCGAAGATACGGGTTCAACGAAAGGTCACCAGAGTTCAACGAACAACGCCCACAGCGGAAGTGAAATGGCACTTTGTCTGAAAGCGGAACACGTAATTCGGTATAAGGGACGGATTAACTGGCCCCCAAAAAGGTAATATTTCCAGAAAGCATCCTGGGTAGACGGCATCGATAGTGCTCCAACAAAAGCACGGTCTACGAATTCGTCCATGGTCAAAATCGTCTGCTAACCCCACCCACACCTTCGACGCCACAGCGCACATCACAGATCAGGCGTCTTTCCGTTTGATAGACCTGACCTCCAACATTTCCTTACAATACCATCGCCTCGTCGGAGTACGAAATAAACGCCCCGCTATTGTTCTAAAGACGGAAAAATCGCGACAGGCGATACGAGCGAAGGCAACTTCTTCCGGTAAAGGGTTGCGCCCACAGTGCGAGGCTTAAAAGCAGAACATTTACCTTGGCTTGCGTGACTCCTTTCTGCGGGAACGCCGCGGAGCCATAGCAGAAGGCGAAAGTGAATTTGCCTGGGAAAGCGCTGAGCATCCTCGACCATGACGCGGGGTCGACCACTTTTGCGGACGCCGCCATGTTGAGGCGCGGTTTGCGGCCCCCTCGTGGTCGTTTCTCGAAGCTGGCACAAGGTGAAACCGGTAAAGCGGCGGGAAAGGTCGCGAACGTGCCTCTGCGCTCCATGGCGGCATTCATTGTTTTGATAACCCTACTTTAGTGCCGTGAACGCCAGACTCGTGCATAACAATTTCGCAGAACTAGAGCAAGAGCTGCGGCGCAGCTTATACCTGTTGCCACGGGGAAATGCGCGCAGCGGCGTCGTCGTCGTAACCCGATCGGGTCGGGTCGTCGACTCTTGTTCGACTCGGTACTTCGCACGAAGCTTTGCTATCTTTGCTTTGGGCCTCTCTTCTTCTTCTTTCTCCTTCTTTATGCGCGTTTCAACGGGCGGCGGCGCCGTGTCAAGAAAAGCGCGTGAAGGCACATTTTTTATCCGTCGAAGTACACCAAACGCGCATTAAAAAGCGATGAGAAGGCATGAAGGTAGAACTGTTTTATTCTAATTCAGATTTTTGGGGTTCAAGGTGCCGTCCAGAAGGAACGCGCGCATGCCAGCATCGCTCATTCGATCTGCCCCTGAGCTGTGATCGTTCATTTTTCCGCCCGATCGCTCGGAGAGCGCACGCTCACGGATCGTGCCTTTCGCCTGATTGAAGTGCAAAAATCAACGCCGACTTATACTATTCCCCAGCAAACCCGGTGCTCGAAATTACTTTTTTTTTTTTTTTGTAACAGCGGAGCTGTTGTACAAACCGTAAATTCGCCGTTGCAGGAGGAAAAAATACGAAGAAAATGCGGAATGCTCGTGAGCGCGTGCCTCGCGGCGACCACCGAGTCCTCGGCTCGCGCAATGGCTTTAGCAAAAAAAAAAAAAAAAAGAAACTAGCGGTCACCGTGAAGCGATAATTCTAAGTATGAAAAGCCCTTCCTTGGGAGAGGTCACCGCGGCCGCCGCATTCTCTAGAAGCCATTATGGATCATTTGAGACATGGCTACGAGTGTGGCAATCCTTCCTGAGACGACTGACAGATCCCGCCCCCGCTGCCTCAAGTCGATGACGAAGAGCTGGGGGAAGACTACAATACTGAGGATGACTTTGCATCCCCCCACTCGCCGCGGAGAAGACGACGGCCAAGATAAGGCTGATAATTAAAAGCCAGTTGGGACGCGCTGCCGAGCAGCGCGTCCCAACACACATGACCGCGATTACTAGCACCGCAACTACGCAAATAAACATTATGATACCGAAACTTGACTTTGTGTCCGGCAATTATTAATGATCACTACAACAGCTTCACCATTCACGTCTTGTGCGTGAGAGCAAGCTTCCCTGAATATATTTACCTGCGTTGTTAAATCGTAGCGGTTTCGCGGAGGATGTGCGAGTTAAACTTTTGACCGGAGACACACCCCCGGTGACACACCCCTCAAAGCGCATCGTGTGATTCGCCAGGCCCGATGTCGGCGCTGCGCACAAGGGGACTTATACGGGTGCGGCCGCTCAGATCATCGGCAGCCGACCAAAACCGCCACCTTCCATGCATGCGCCGCTGGGTTGTCTCTGGCTATGTGACTCATCTCGCGCCGCGTTCGCCGTGAAACAGGAACGCCGCGTTCGCCGAGAATGAAAGCGAGGCCCGGCCTCCTCCTGTGAGCGTTGCACGGGACCGAACAACCTTGAGCGGTGGTCCGCAATATACAGCTACATCAAAGGTTAACCAAGCGAAACCAAGACTCAACTAGACTTAGCCACGCTTTTGATTTGCATATCCAAGGTTAGCTGAGCTGACCCGCCACCATTTTTTTCACCCTGTGTGTGAGTGCTCGAGTTAAATCGAAATTTCATGCGCCGCACATATGTGACTGGGGGGCTGCGGACTCATTTGTACCACCTGGGGACTTTTAATTGACATACGTGCACGGCAGAGCTTCATGGATGCGATACACTGACACCATTCGGGTGTGATACGAAAATGGATGCGATAAACTGACCGACACACAGAGAATATTTCGGCGTGTGAGCATTTTGATTTGGTCCGCCGCATGCGCCTGCTCCCGCACTGTCTTTATATCCAACGCAGCGAAGTTACATAACGGTAAATATAATGGCGTGAACAGCTGTCCACGCTATTACATATACCGTAACTTCTTACCTTGAACCGTAAGCATGTCTGGAGTGGATGAAGTTCACGTAACATCAAGTGCGATCTTCGGCCGCTCTCCTGGTGAGAGGAGTCCTGAGTCTAGGATACCTCGGTGCTTGCTGGCGAGATGGGCCCTCTGCAATACAAAATTTAACTGCTGTGAGCGCAGGATCGGACGCGCGGCGTTTTTTTACGAAGAATATTGTGGTCATCCACTATGAGCCGGTGGTGGCGCGACCGCAAATTACGACATTTCTGCGGCATGTTTAATGGGCCACGTGTTTAATGGGCTTCATAGTCTAGGCGTATGTATAGCTTGTATTCACTGGCGAGGCACGCATGCAGGCAGCCATGTGAGTGCGCCGTCACTGCTTACGTCGGGCTCCGCGGGATGGCGTTACTTGCCCGTGCTAAGCACATGATTTGTGCTGGACGTTCCAAACTTTGCCCAAACGAACGCAAATAATGTCTGGACTCCTATGTGAGTGCGATTACAGTAGAATCTCGATAAACGGAACTTCAAGGGACCGAAAAAATTAGTTCCGTTTAACAGGAGTTCCGTTTACTGAGATACATGTGCGAAAGTGCAAAGTTATGTGCGTGCACACTCTTAATAACATGTCATGGAACTCTAAGTACTAGAAGGTGAATGTAGCTGAGCGTTTTTCAGAAAGCAAGAAAACTACAAGAGGTTTAAGCGCAGGATTCACAAAGATAATTGATTTGGCAACAATGAGTCGCTGTGCACTAGAATTATTTTTGTTTGAGTCCTTGCATCTGCATCTTCACGGAGGCTAGTGGCCTCAGCTTCGCGAGTGCTTACGAGCCACCGAATTTAGAAGACGGTAACGCGGTAATGAAGCGCGAATAGCACCACGATGGCACGAACGAGGCGGCAGGAGCTGAGCCCTGTAACCTCGGCGCCTTGAATCGAGACCGAACGACTGGAACAAGAACTCCGATGTTGCATTCGTTGCGCTAACACGTACGGCTGACCACTATGAAGACGATGCTTACGAGGCCAATGAGGCGAAACAAAACATGGAGGAAGAAAACAAAACAAAAACAAAGAAGACGGTAAAAAGCTGATTCTCATGACAATAAATTTCACAAGAAGTTCTGTTTCTAGTTCCGTTTATACGGTGACGCGGGAATTTTAGTTCCGATTACCGAGAGTTTTTTAGGGGCGAAGCTCCTTAAGTCATTGGTCTGTCCATCCCTTGTGTCTCGTGGTACGTGACCGCCGCATGCTTTCGGAGATGTCGCAAAGTGGGCCGCGTTGCACGCGCAAGAACCGGCTGCAACCGGCAGCGCAAACTCGGCACCGGGAGCGCGAGCTTGTCTGTGTTCGCCAACGGAGGCGCGAGCGCACGTGCACTGCGAGGGGGAGATCACGCAAGAGATCACGCCACGGACGCAGGCAGTCGTTCTCGCAGATCGAACGAGACGCAAGGACCTTTGCTCGTTTCCTCTCGCCTTGTTCGGGCACAAGTTCGCTCTAAATAAAAGTTCTTTCTTTACCGTTGTGTCCCATCCTACGTGACAAATTGTGGTGGAGGTGCGGGGTAGAGGTGCGGGGATGGCGCGGGGTCTTTCACCAGGTCTGCGCCTGGGAGCATTGACTCCGAAAATAAAAGTTAATTTGTACAATGTACGCACACAGTCTTACGTCTTTCTTAATGATGTAATGGGCGAACTTTCAGGGGAGAGTTACGGTTACCGATGATCTCCCCCTCTCGAGCTTCGTCCCACTTATCATCATTCATTCCGTGGATATGGCGTGATTTTTTACGTTATCTGAATACAAAACCAACCAACTTACTGTCTACTCTTCCGTTTAAGCAGCAATTCCGTTTAAGCGATTTCCGTTTATCGAGATTCTAACACCATGCTTGTTGACACCACCGTTGAGAATCGGGTTTAAACGGCCCGGAGCAGACGACGCGGCGCCAGTGTTTTTTTCTTCTTGAGCGCGCGGGCGCCGTGGCACAAGCCGAGCCATGTCTTTGACGCATCGGCCATGTCCGTGGCCGTTTTCAGCGTTGCCAAGCGCAGAAATTGACAGCTAAACTTTTCAATGAATACCACCTATATATTCGGCGCATGAAACTCCCGTCTGCTTCGTTTAATTTGGTTTTTAAATGGCAACATGACCCAATGTATTCTTTGCACACTACTTTATCCAAGCTGAAGCCCCCGGGCTCCCTCAACCTGATCCCAGCTGGATCTAGCATGCTGGAGGGAATTCATTCCATTTAATTGGGACCAGTTGATTCCTAGCTATCCGCCTGTTGGTCGCAGTTGGGACCAGGGCCCAATTCTCCAAAACGGCGCCGTCGTTTCGCGTGTGACGTCATTTTGACGTAAATTGGAGCAAGACCCCAGCCTTCCAAGGTGTCGGGGAGAACGGAGGAGAGGAACTAGCCAATCAAAGAGCAAGCTACGTTCCCTAGCGTTGTCCCTTTTGAGACTTCTAGGGAACGTTGCCCGTCGAGGTTCGAGACGGAGCCGCAACTCGCCACATAGAGTGCGCGCCGCGACCTTGGAAAGGCGAAATTTGCGCGCAAACTCCTCGTCGCTCAGGGCGCGGCGTTGGCCATCGCATTTGTCGTCTCGGAGATCGCGGAGATTGCTGTGGCGCTAACGAAGAGGCGAATGCACCGCCATGTCGAGATACACCATTAGGGCGCGGTTTACGGCAGCGTTCTATTTACCGCGTACTGTCCGTACTGCTGCAGCCGCGTACTGGCGCACTGGTGCAGCCCAAGTGCGCCTGGCGGAAAAATGTGCGGCATATGTTTGTTCCGTGCGCTCGCGTTGTTATTGGAGCGTCGGAGTTGACAGACGGGTACGTGCATCGGCGACAGCGTGAACATGTTCGCTGAAATAACGCTGGGGTACGTCGCCGAAGTATTTGGCGCAAACGAGCTTCGAGTTTTAGAAAACACAGCAGTAAAAACAATTAGCAGACGACAAGGCACGAACGGAACCGCCTGTGCACGACGCACTTCCCCCCACATCGTTTCTGGCCGGCGTTTGGCGTGCGGTTGATTGACACTCGACGTAATCAATTACGGCCTTTTGTCTTTCAAACCACATAAAACGGCATAATGATAGGTCACGGGCCATGAGCGACTGCTCAGCGGTACTTTTCCGTATCACGCACGCGTGACGACATTTTGCACACGGCCAATCACGTGCGTTCCCAAGGTCGCCGTTTCTAAACGACGGGCAAGTGGCGCGCGCCGCTCCCCTAGAGAATCGGGCCCTGATGGGATTGGCTAGTTCCCAGTTGATGAGACCAATCCAGTTGGCCGGTGTCGAATTCTCAAGGAGGAGGGGGGGAAGGGCTGTATAAATCCCTGGCCAGGAATCGGGGCTTCGAGGAGCGAGGAGCGATGCGTCCGCTTCACGAAATTCACGAAATCCTGAACTGGAAACGCATAATTGGATGCGCAAATACGTAATTCGCACCGTTAGACAAAAAATCAACCCCTAACAAAGACACGGCGCAGCAGATAAGCCAGTCGAAGTAATTCGCGCCATAAGGCGAAGAAACGAAAGCTAAAGACCCGTTCACACTTCCGACGAAGCGACGCGATTTCTGTCGCTTTTGTCACCCGGCGATAATCAATTTTGTCGTTTGGTTTTGACCAATTTGTCCCGACGATGGGCGTCAGAGTTTCTGAAGTTACCGTGAACCCGGCGGAGAGATTTTATCTTCGCTTCATGCGGTCTCGCGGGAAAAAAAGTGCATTCTGGCCCCACTTAGTGCAGCAAATCGGGGAGATGCTTGTGAACGCCAATCAGCCATGTTCCCGCCGAAGTGAAAATGACCATTCACACACTGCAGAGACACAAAGCACTAAAGTACAAAATACAAAATGGTCGTCTGAACATACACCGAGACCAGCGCACACGCACAGCGCGGCCGCGCGGCCAGTCAGTGCGCACGCCGCATGCATTTCTTAGAAAAACAGCTAGGGCTTGGCGACCGAAGAGGTAGCTTCAAAATAGAAAAAGCAAAGTGAACGGGGTCTTCGCGACCCGAAGGAGGCTATCATTATCATCACCGCCACCTAGATGGAATTCGCCTTGGCTCCAGAAATGTTTCAATTTTTCTGGTGAAATCTTTTTGGTGACCGACTACAACCATCGGACTGCATACGTAAAGTCATCAGGAGTGCGCCGGAACCAAACCTCGGGCAGTAAGTCGACTTTTACGAGTTTTACGGCCACTTGAAATTTCGAAGCGGACGTTAGGCCTAGCAACGGCCACGCCAGCCCCACCTCTGTAGATGGCCGACAGGCCGCTCGACGGGGCCGCTGGACATGCGACCAACCTGTCTCTAGGCCCATCCGAAGACGAAGCAATGGAAATGCGTGACGTTCACGACGATCCTCCGCCAGAGGAAAAAGATGAGAATGCCCACATCCCGTGGATAGAAGTTACAAGCCGGTCGCAACGCCGCAAGATGCAACAGCTCCCTACCACGACGCCACTAAAACCGGCCCTCCGCCAAAGCCACGTGGCGCGCAAGCCGAAAACCCTACCGCTTCCCGCTGACGACTACAAGCTGGCAATCCGTCCACGAAACGGCCTCCAGCTGAGTAAGGTGAGCCCTATGGACCTGACGAAAGCTATCGCACGCGAAGCCAATCTCCGATGTGGCATTGCGGAAATAAAGATCCGCATCGATGAAGAACAGAACGTTCTCATAGTAAGCACTCCATCGCCGGCGACCGCTGCAGCACTTAATTCTATCAAGAAACTCACGATTGGCAATAACACCTTCGAAGTTTCGTCCTACGGCGTTTCTCCAGACAACTCATGCAAGGGCGTTATCTACAACATCGGATTGAATTACACCCCCAAGGAAGTCCAAGAAGCCATTGTGGCCCCGAACCACGAACTTCTCATCTGCAGAAGGATGGGAAACACCGGCACCTTCCTGCTCACGTTCAAAGGCAAGAAGGTACCGTACAGCATCTATGTCGCTGGAGTAATAACGAGATGCTACCTGTACAAGCGCACGGTAGCATACTGCGACACTTGCCACCAAGTGGGCCACAGAGCCGACGTGTGTCCCAACCCACCGAAAACGCCCAAGTGCAAGACATGCGGATCCCCGTTGACAAGCAACCAACATGACTGCCACCCGAAGTGCCTTCTCTGCAGCGGCGCCCACACCACAGCGTCTAAGGCGTGCCCACAGCGGTTCCTGCCCCCGGTGAATCGGCGGAAGCAAGTGGGGAATAGCCAGCCCCCCCGTTCGGGCCACTCCAGGTCCCCGTCTCCACGACCGAGGAGAAACCAGGACCGCTCCCGTTCCAGATCCCAAACGCGGAGAGGCGGTTCCAGAGGACCCGACAGGGGTTCGAGTGGCTGCAGGCTGCGCTCGGAGTCCAAGTCGCGGGCCTCCTCCCGAGGCCGTTCCCCAAGCGCCACGAGAGGAAACCGAGAAGGCTCCCAAAACTCCCAGACATCGCTGCATCGGGTGAGCTGGGCAAAGATTGTCGATCCCAAAGCTCATAACTCCCTCACACCAACAGAGAAACGTTTGCTAGAAGAAAATGCAATGCTTAGGGATGAGATAGCAGCCATGCGCGCAGACATGGCGGCAATGAAGGAAGAGTTAAACAACTACCGGAAAGCGTCCAGCTCTGTAAACACACAAATGCCCTCCCCAGAACAGCGCAATCGCGCCGTGACCATACCGCCACAACCAGCCGAAGAACCCCTACAGCCGAATAACCTATTGCAGCCAGACAATAACTCCAACATTACCTTCCCACAGTGCGCAATGGAAGAGCAGGCACAGGTAAACGTGGCGCGTGCTATCAACGCCATGCAAGCAGCCCAAAGTGCGCAAAGCCTTCAAATTATGGAAACCCTGAAACAAATAACTTCCCACCTAACGAGGCTCGAGGGACGGGTGCAGGTTCTCGAGGAAGCCGACTTCAATACCCGAACCAGGAAGACCACCAAAACAGATAACGCCAACCCCACATGTCTCTCATCACCCATGAATCAAGATGGACCTTCATCCACCCAGTAATAAATTGTCTCACGGACAAGGAATAACTATATGGCAGTGGAACTGCAGAGGTTTCAAGAACAAATATGGATCACTCTCCCAATACATCTCCTCTTCCACGACGATACCAGCAATTATAGCTCTGCAAGAAACTAATACACCAGTTCGCCTTCCAGGATACATTACGTACGAAACAGGCACAGACAAAAGCCTGCACACTCTGGTCAGCAAACGATACGTGGCGATTCAACACCCACTTAAGCAGTCCGAAGAAATTGGCATTCTACTTGAAATAATACCACATGTCCACAAGAAGGCCCGCTCGCTGTACGTTTTGAATGTGTATTGCAGGCCTAAAAGCTCCCCACTTATTCTTCAGCAAGTAATTGAACAAGCGACACTCAAAGCAGCCAACAACCCGTTTGTCATTACGGGGGATTTCAACGCTGCTCACCCTCTGTGGGGATACGCATACACCAACCCAAGAGGCACTAGACTACACTCGCTGATAGAATCTCAAGACCTCACGATTGTCACAGACCACAGTAGGCCTACACGCATTGCACAAGCGTCACCAGAGACACAGCTCCCGATCTGACTTTTACGAAAAACATTCCTCAAGTTCAATGGATCCACACGGGCGAATATCAAGGCAGCGATCACGCCATTCTATCTACCACTGTAATAGGATCGGACTACAAAGCAGTAATAGGTCGGGCTCGCCTCACAGACTGGACGAAGCTCAGAGAGGAACGGAGCAACCGCTCACCAGCCGAAGAAACCCAAGTCGAAATCTCTTTACACGACTGGATCAAACAACTTCATCAGGATTTCCTTGCACACACCAAAATAATAAAGACAACCACAGCCACGCCGTGCATCGACTCTCATTTACTGCACATCTGGGAAGCGAGGACTAGTTTGCAGCGGAGATGGAAGCGGCAGAGACACAATCGAAGACTACGAAAACGGATCGCACAGCTAACACAAGAAGCTGCGAAGTACGCCAACTCTCTCTGCAGGGAAAACTGGCTTTCTCTATGCGATGGCCTGCGCGGCACCCTCACCACTGCAAAAACATGGAAGCTCCTCCGCTTCTTGATCAACTCCTCAGTTAGCAAAACAGAGTCCCATCACAACATGGCTAAAATCATACACCAATTTCCTGGAGACATGGAAGACCTGCTCACAGCCCTCAAGAACAGGTATCTCCAGACACACCCAACAGAACCTCTACCACCATATTCAGGAGCACCAAACCCGGCGCTCGACGAAGACATCCAACTGCACGAAGTGACCGCAGCCATACAGACTTTGAGAAGACACACAGCTCCAGGAATGGACCACATTTCTAATAGGATGCTTGTTAACCTTGACGACCCGTCGCTCTTGGAGCTCACCAATTACTTCAATAATATCTGGAAGGAAGGAACAATACCTGAGGACTGGAAGACCGCGGAAGTTCGGCTGATCCCGAAACCAGGAAAACCACCCAGTATAGAGAACCTCCGGCCCATATCTCTCACTTCGTGCATAGGAAAACTCCTGGAGCATATCATCCTCAAAAGACTTCAATCCTTCCTCGAAGACACGGGAAAACTGCCCCCAGAAATGGTGGGCTTCCGACCCCATTTATCAACGCAGGATATACTGCTCCAGCTCAAAGAAGAAGCAATGAGACCCGCAACTCGTAATTCTCCGACGGCTATATTGGCACTGGATTTAAAGGGCGCTTTCGATAATGTAAAACACACGGCCATCCTGGAGAAGCTGAACACCCTGGACTGCGGAGTCAAGACCTACCAGTATGTCAAGTCTTTCCTCACAGATCGGAAAGCCATACTCAAAGTAGGGGACCACACCACGGACCCCTTTCCAATAGGAGGACGTGGAACTCCCCAGGGGGCTGTACTATCTCCCCTCCTCTTTAACATTGCTCTCATAGGACTCCCTGAACTACTTAATTCTATTCAGGGTATAAATCATGGTCTCTACGCGGACGACATTACCATCTGGTCCACCACGGGTTCAGTGGGAGCAATGGAGGAGCGCCTACAGGAAGCAGCAGACGTAGTAAATGGCTACGCAAGGTCATGCGGGCTGAGCTGCGCCCCTCAAAAATGCGAACTATTGCTCGTGTCTCCAACTAAACAGAAAGCTTCAGAGACACCCACCATCGCCATACACATAGATGGGCACATTATCACCCCTGCTCAAAGCATCAAGATACTGGGCGTCACCTTTCAGGCGGACAAGAAAAATATCATAACAATCAACAAGCTCAAGACCATGACCGAGCAAGTCACACACATGCTCAAGCGCATAACAACTAAGGCAAGGGGCATGGGTGAATCCGATACACTCCGACTCGTGCAGGCGTTCGTCATCTCGCGGATCACTTACGCAATACCCTATGCTCTGCTCTCAACAACGGAATTGAAGAAACTGGACACCATTATACGAAAAGCCTACAAGCAGGCTCTGAGCCTACCAGTCAGCACCTCGACAGACAAACTGCTTCGTCTCGGACTCAACAATACAGCTGATGAACTCATAGAGGCACACCTATCCCATCAGAGGGCAAGATTAGGCACTACAGAAACCGGCAGATCCATCCTTTCGAGACTTGGACTATCGATTCCGCTTCAACACCCAACACCCGAAGTCACAGACATCCCGCATGATATCAGGCGCCACATTACAGTACCTGTGCTACCGCGAAACATGCACCCAGTGCATCACGCCGACCGCAGAGAAGCAAGAGCCCGTGCTATCTCAAAGCGGTATGGAAGCCATCCTGCCGTGGCGTACACGGACGCGGCCCTCTATCCCGGAAGGCGGGCCTCAGTAGCAACAGTTATTATAGGCCAAGAGCACCGCACCAGCGTATCACTGGACCGAGCCAACCCTCTACTCGCCGAGGAAGCGGCCATTGCCTTAGCGCTTACGCAAACTCAGGTTGAGACCGTAATTACTGACTCTCAACAGGCTTGTCGCAACTTTTCCAGAGGGAGAATACACAAAATTGCACTTAAAATACTTCAACAGAAGCCGCTAAGAAGACCCGCCAAGATAATCTGGGCGCCTGCGCACATTGGACTCTCAGGGAACGAGATTGCCCATCTCACAGCTCGAGAATTGACCGGCCGAGCACCTGAAGAAGAAGATCTGCGTCCGCTTCCTCTAGTCTCGTTTCATGAGATTACAACGCACTATCGGCTCCAAAGACAAACGTACGCCCCACCGCACAAACAACTACCCAAGGGTCACGATAGAATACTTCGTGCCCTGCAAACTAATACTTACCCCCACCCTAGCAGAAACCACCACATAGCCCCCACCCTGTATCCCCGTTTGTGCCGCTTCTGCGGGGAGTTTGGAACACTTTTTCACATGGTCGGCGGCTGTACACAAAGCCCACTTGACCCGCCCAATCCCTTCCACACCTATGAGCTTTGGGAGAGCGCCTTGGCCAGCTCTTCCCTCGACGTCCAGCGCAAGTTGGTAGAGAGGGCAGAAGACGCGGCCCGTGCCAATGGACTCCTGGAATGAGGAGGCCACCCTAAGGACTCTTTAATAAGAAACAATAAAAATGTTTAGTCTCTCTCTCTCTCTCTCTCTCTTCGCGACCCCTTCCCCTCCGGAAAAAAGAGTGTCCCCACTCTTGGGCAATATTTTCCCGAACTGACAGCGATAATGACTCGGCAGGCGGACTGAAAAAGGTGAAATAAAGGCTCTAACACAGAATCGACAAACGATCTCCGCTGAATCAGTTCGCGACAACGGTGAGGCAAGAAAAAAAAAAAAATCTGGCAACGCATGAACAAGAGCCCTAAACAGTGACATGGTAGTGTAACGCCCGCTTTTCCGTCCTCCTCGTTAGTATAGTGGTCAGTATCCCCGCCTGTCACGCGGGAGACCGGGGTTCGATTCCCGACGGGGAGTAAATTTTTTTTATTCTGGATAATTTCACGGTAAAGTTTAACCTAGAAATAGATCAAACGCCACAGACCACAGCATATATGCAATTATCTTAGATTACAACCATGCTTGCGACACGGCTATGTTACGTATGCGGAAACTTGGGCTCCCTCTAGGTCGTCCCGTTATTCATTCCTGTAGAGTAGACTGAACTGGTTATCCCTAGCCTTTATTTAGTGACCCAGATTGGAGAAGAGTGACGGAAGCAATGACCTTAGATTGCTAAACTAACGTCCTTTGACTTTTGATATCAAGGGCCGGTTAGGGGGGGGGGGGGGGGGGGGGGGGAGTGGCTTATCTTTACCGCTTGCCAGGATCTAGAACTAACGAAAGTTGGTATTTCAATTGATTTTATTAGCGGGGA